>NW_027511339.1:0-26038 GCF_048772815.1 Callospermophilus lateralis
ATATAGATAGATGTGTTTGGAATTCTAAATCAAACACGGTTTGTGCTAGCTCCTTGAAACTTGACCAAATGAAGTAGTTCTAAGTTCTATCTCTATGGTTTGTTTCCTCTTGAATTACCCCATGCAGAGACTGGCGAAAAACACTTTCGTTTGAAAGGGGTTGCCAAGCGTCCAAAAAACTACTAGTTTGCTGAAATCTCAGCAAACATTTTTTCACCGAAACTTGATGATACTTGGTGGTAATGATCAGTTCACTAATCCCACTTGGCTGCCCAACTTTCACTCTTCTAGGTTCAAGCGTTTGTTTCCAGTAACACTTTGAATTTTTAGGTTTCACTCTGTTTTCTGCTATATAGATAGATGTGTTTGAAACTCTGAATCAAACACGGTTTGTGCTAGCTGCGTGAAACTTGACAAAATGAAGTAGTTCTAAGTTCTATCTCTATGGTTTGTTTCCTCTTGAAGTACCCCATGCAGAGACTGGCGCAAAACACTTTCGTTTGAAAGGGGTTGCCAAGCTTCCAAAAAACTACTAGTTTGCTGAAATCTCAGCAAACATTTTTTCACCAAATCTTGATGATACTTGGTGGTAATGATCAGTTCACTAATCTCACTTGGCTGCCCAACTTTCACTCTTCTAGGTTCAAGCGTTCGTTTCCAGTAACACTTTGAATTTTTAGGTTTCACTCTGTTTTCTGCTACATAGATAGCTGTGTTTGGAACTCTGAATCAAACACGGTTTGTGCTAGCTCCTTGAAACTTGACCAAATGAAGTAGTTCTAAGTTCTATCTCTATGGTTTGTTTCCTCTTGAAGTACCCCATGCAGAGACTGGCGAAAAACACTTTCGTTTGAAAGGGGTTGCCAAGCGTCCAAAAAACTACTAGTTTGCTGAAATCTCAGCAAACATTTTTTCACCAAAACTTGATGATACTTGGTGGTAATGATCAGTTCACTAATCCCACTTGGCTACCCAACTTTCTCTCTTCTAGGTTCAAGCGTTCGTTTCCAGTAACACTTTGAATTTTTAGGTTTCACTCTGTTTTCTGCTATATAGATAGATGTGTTTGAAACTCTGAATCAAACATGGTTTGTGCTAGCTCCTTGAAACTTACAAAATGAAGTAGTTCTAAGTTCTCTCTCTATGGTTTGTTTCTTCTTGAAGTACCCCATGCAGAAACTGGCGAAAAACACTTTCGTTTGAATGGGGTTGCCAAGCTTCCAAAAAACTACTAGTTTTCTGAAATCTCAGCAAACATTTTTTCACCAAATCTTGATGATACTTGGTGGTAATGATCAGTTCACTAATCTCACTTGGCTGCCCAACTTTCACTCCTCTAGGTTCAAGCGTTCGTTTCCAGTAACACTTTGAATTTTTAGGTTTCACTCTGTTTTCTGCTACATAGATAGCTGTGTTTGGAATTCTAAATCAAACACTGTTTGTGCTAGCTCCTTGAAACTTGACCAAATGAAGTAGTTCTAAGTTCTATCTCTATGGTTTGTTTCCTCTTGAAGTACCCCATGCAGAGACTGGCGAAAAACAGTTTCGTTTGAAAGGGGTTGCCAAGCTTCCAAAAAACTACTAGTTTGCTGAAATCTCAGCAAACATTTTTTTCACCAAAACTTGATGATACTTGGTGGTAATGATCAGTTCACTAATCCCACTTGGCTGCCCAACTTTCTCTCTTCTAGGTTCAAGCGTTCGTTTCCAGTAACACTTTGAATTTTTAGATTTCACTCTGTTTTCTGCTATATAGATAGATGTGTTTGAAACTCTGAATCAAACACGGTTTGAGCTAGCTCCTTGAAACTTGACCAAATGAAGTAGTTCTAAGTTCTATCTCTATGGTTTGTTTCCTCTTGAAGTACCCCATGCAGACACTGGCGAAAAACACTTTCGTTTGAAAGGGGTTGCCAAGCGTCCAAAAAACTACTAGTTTGCTGAAATCTCAGCAAACATTTTTTCACCAAAACTTGATGATACTTGGTGGTAATGATCAGTTCACTAATCCCACTTGGCTGCCCAACTTTCACTCTTCTAGGTTCAAGCGTTCGTTTCCAGTAACATTTTGAATTTTTAGGTTTCACTCTGTTTTCTGCTATATAGATAGATGTGTTTGGAATTCTAAATCAAACACGGTTTGTGCTAGCTCCTTGAAACTTGACCAAATGAAGTAGTTCTAAGTTCTATCTCTATGGTTTGTTTCCTCTTGAAGTACCCCATGCAAAGACTGGCGAAAAACACTTTCGTTTGAAAGGGGTTGCCAAGCGTCCAAAAAACTACTAGTTTGCTGAAATCTCAGCAAACATTTTTTCACCAAAACTTGATGATACTTGGTGGTAATGATCAGTTCACTAATCCCACTTGGCTGCCCAACTTTCACTCTTCTAGGTTCAAGCGTTCGTTTCCAGTAACACTTTGAATTTTTAGGTTTCACTCTGTTTTCTGCTATATAGATAGATGTGTTTGAAACTCTGAATCAAACACGGTTTGTGCTAGCTGCGTGAAACTTGAAAAAATGAAGTAGTTCTAAGTTCTATCTCTATGGTTTGTTTCCTCTTGAAGTACCCCATGCAGAGACTGGCGAAAAACACTTTCGTTTGAAAGGGGTTGCCAAGCGTCCAAAAAACTACTAGTTTGCTGAAATCTCAGCAAACATTTTTTCACCAAAACTTGATGATACTTGGTGGTAATGATCAGTTCACTAATCCCACTTGGCTGCCCAACTTTCACTCTTCTAGGTTCAAGCGTTCGTTTCCAGTAACAACTTGAATTTTTAGGTTTCACTCTCTTTTCTGCTATATAGATAGATGTGTTTGGAATTCTAAATCAAACAAGGTTTGTGCTAGCTCCTTGAAACTTGACCAAATGAAGTAGTTCTAAGTTCTATCTCTATGGTTTGTTTCCTCTTGAAGTACCCCATGCAGAGACTGGCGAAAAACACTTTCGTTTGAAAGGGGTTGCCAAGCTTCCAAAAAACTACTAGTTTGCTGAAATCTCAGCAAACATTTTTTCACCAAAACTTGATGATACTTGGTGGTAATGATCAGTTCACTAATCCCACTTGGCTGCCCAACTTTCACTCTTCTAGGTTCAAGCGTTCGTTTCCAGTAACACTTTGAATTTTTAGGTTTCACTCTGTTTTCTGCTACATAGATAGCTGTGTTTGGAACTCTGAATCAAACACGGTTTGTGCTAGCTCCTTGAAACTTGACCAAATGAAGTAGTTCTAAGTTCTATCTCTATGGTTTGTTTCCTCTTGAAGTACCCCATGCAGAGACTGGCGAAAAACACTTTCGTTTGAAAGGGGTTGCCAAGCGTCCAAAAAACTACTAGTTTGCTGAAATCTCAGCAAACATTTTTTCACCAAAACTTGATGATACTTGGTGGTAATGATCAGTTCACTAATCCCACTTGGCTACCCAACTTTCTCTCTTCTAGGTTCAAGCGTTCGTTTCCAGTAACACTTTGAATTTTTAGGTTTCACTCTGTTTTCTGCTATATAGATAGATGTGTTTGAAACTCTGAATCAAACATGGTTTGTGCTAGCTCCTTGAAACTTACAAAATGAAGTAGTTCTAAGTTCTCTCTCTATGGTTTGTTTCCTCTTGAAGTACCCCATGCAGAAACTGGCGAAAAACACTTTCGTTTGAATGGGGTTGCCAAGCTTCCAAAAAACTACTAGTTTTCTGAAATCTCAGCAAACATTTTTTCACCAAATCTTGATGATACTTGGTGGTAATGATCAGTTCACTAATCTCACTTGGCTGCCCAACTTTCACTCCTCTAGGTTCAAGCGTTCGTTTCCAGTAACACTTTGAATTTTTAGGTTTCACTCTGTTTTCTGCTACATAGATAGCTGTGTTTGGAATTCTAAATCAAACACTGTTTGTGCTAGCTCCTTGAAACTTGACCAAATGAAGTAGTTCTAAGTTCTATCTCTATGGTTTGTTTCCTCTTGAAGTACCCCATGCAGAGACTGGCGAAAAACAGTTTCGTTTGAAAGGGGTTGCCAAGCTTCCAAAAAACTACTAGTTTGCTGAAATCTCAGCAAACATTTTTTCACCAAAACTTGATGATACTTGGTGGTAATGATCAGTTCACTAATCCCACTTGGCTGCCCAACTTTCTCTCTTCTAGGTTCAAGCGTTCGTTTCCAGTAACACTTTGAATTTTTAGATTTCACTCTGTTTTCTGCTATATAGATAGATGTGTTTGAAACTCTGAATCAAACACGGTTTGAGCTAGCTCCTTGAAACTTGACCAAATGAAGTAGTTCTAAGTTCTATCTCTATGGTTTGTTTCCTCTTGAAGTACCCCATGCAGACTCCGGCGAAAAACACTTTCGTTTGAAAGGGGTTGCCAAGCGTCCAAAAAACTACTAGTTTGCTGAAATCTCAGCAAACATTTTTTCACCAAAACTTGATGATACTTGGTTGTAATGATCAGTTCACTAATCCCACTTGGCTGCCCAACTTTCACTCTTCTAGGTTCAAGCGTTCGTTTCCAGTAACACTTTGAATTTTTAGGTTTCACTCTGTTTTCTGCTATATAGATAGATGTGTTTGAAACTCTGAATCAAACACGGTTTGTGCTAGCTGCGTGAAACTTGACAAAATGAAGTAGTTCTAAGTTCTATCTCTATGGTTTGTTTCCTCTTGAAGTACCCCATGCAGAGACTGGCGAAAAACACTTTCGTTTGAAAGGGGTTGCCAAGCGTCCAAAAAACTACTAGTTTGCTGAAATCTCAGCAAACATTTTTTCACCAAAACTTGATGATACTTGGTGGTAATGATCAGTTCACTAATCCCACTTGGCTGCCCAACTTTCACTCTTCTAGGTTCAAGCGTTCGTTTCCAGTAACAACTTGAATTTTTAGGTTTCACTCTGTTTTCTGCTATATAGATAGATGTGTTTGGAATTCTAAATCAAACACGGTTTGTGCTAGCTCCTTGAAACTTGACCAAATGAAGTAGTTCTAAGTTCTATCTCTATGGTTTGTTTCCTCTTGAAGTACCCCATGCAGAGACTGGCGAAAAACACTTTCGTTTGAAAGGGGTTGCCAAGCTTCCAAAAAACTACTAGTTTGCTGAAATCTCAGCAAACATTTTTTCACCAAAACTTGATGATACTTGGTGGTAATGATCAGTTCACTAATCCCACTTGGCTGCCCAACTTTCACTCTTCTAGGTTCAAGCGTTCGTTTCCAGTAACACTTTGAATTTTTAGGTTTCACTCTGTTTTCTGCTATATAGATAGATGTGTTTGGAATTCTAAATCAAACACGGTTTGTGCTAGCTCCTTGAAACTTACAAAATGAAGTAGTTCTAAGTTCTATCTCTATGGTTTGTTTCCTCTTGAAGTACCCCATGCAGAGACTGGCGAAAAACACTTTCGTTTGAAAGGGGTTGCCAAGCGTCCAAAAAACTACTAGTTTGCTGAAATCTCAGCAAATATTTTTTCACCAAATCTTGATGATACTTGGTGGTAATGATCAGTTCACTAATCTCACTTGGCTGCCCAACTTTCACTCCTCTAGGTTCAAGCGTTCGTTTCCAGTAACACTTTGAATTTTTAGGTTTCACTCTGTTTTCTGCTACATAGATAGCTGTGTTTGGAATTCTAAATCAAACACTGTTTGTGCTAGCTCCTTGAAACTTGACCAAATGAAGTAGTTCTAAGTTCTATCTCTATGGTTTGTTTCCTCTTGAAGTACCCCATGCAGAGACTGGCGAAAAACAGTTTCGTTTGAAAGGGGTTGCCAAGCTTCCAAAAAACTACTAGTTTGCTGAAATCTCAGCAAACATTTTTTCACCAAAACTTGATGATACTTGGTGGTAATGATCAGTTCACTAATCCCACTTGGCTGCCCAACTTTCTCTCTTCTAGGTTCAAGCGTTCGTTTCCAGTAACACTTTGAATTTTTAGATTTCACTCTGTTTTCTGCTATATAGATAGATGTGTTTGAAACTCTGAATCAAACACGGTTTGAGCTAGCTCCTTGAAACTTGACCAAATGAAGTAGTTCTACGTTCTATCTCTATGGTATGTTTCCTCTTGAAGTACCCCATGCAGACACTGGCGAAAAACACTTTCGTTTGAAAGGGGTTGCCAAGCGTCCAAAAAACTACTAGTTTGCTGAAATCTCAGCAAACATTTTTTCACCAAAACTTGATGATACTTGGTGGTAATGATCAGTTCACTAATCCCACTTGGCTGCCCAACTTTCACTCTTCTAGGTTCAAGCGTTCGTTTCCAGTAACATTTTGAATTTTTAGGTTTCACTCTGTTTTCTGCTATATAGATAGATGTGTTTGGAATTCTAAATCAAACACGGTTTGTGCTAGCTCCTTGAAACTTGACCAAATGAAGTAGTTCTAAGTTCTATCTCTATGGTTTGTTTCCTCTTGAATTACCCCATGCAGAGACTGGCGAAAAACACTTTCGTTTGAAAGGGGTTGCCAAGCGTCCAAAAAACTACTAGTTTGCTGAAATCTCAGCAAACATTTTTTCACCGAAACTTGATGATACTTGGTGGTAATGATCAGTTCACTAATCCCACTTGGCTGCCCAACTTTCACTCTTCTAGGTTCAAGCGTTTGTTTCCAGTAACACTTTGAATTTTTAGGTTTCACTCTGTTTTCTGCTATATAGATAGATGTGTTTGAAACTCTGAATCAAACACGGTTTGTGCTAGCTGCGTGAAACTTGACAA
This sequence comes from Callospermophilus lateralis, assembly GCF_048772815.1. Taxonomy (NCBI): domain Eukaryota; kingdom Metazoa; phylum Chordata; class Mammalia; order Rodentia; family Sciuridae; genus Callospermophilus; species Callospermophilus lateralis. Next base: position 6,716 of record NW_027511339.1, read on the forward strand.
AATGAAGTAGTTCTAAGTTCTATCTCTATGGTTTGTTTCCTCTTGAAGTACCCCATGCAGAGACTGGCGCAAAACACTTTCGTTTGAAAGGGGTTGCCAAGCTTCCAAAAAACTACTCGTTTGCTGAAATCTCAGCAAACATTTTTTCACCAAATCTTGATGATACTTGGTGGTAATGATCAGTTCACTAATCTCACTTGGCTGCCCAACTTTCACTCTTCTAGGTTCAAGCGTTCGTTTCCAGTAACACTTTGAATTTTTAGGTTTCACTCTGTTTTCTGCTACATAGATAGCTGTGTTTGGAACTCTGAATCAAACACGGTTTGTGCTAGCTCCTTGAAACTTGACCAAATGAAGTAGTTCTAAGTTCTATCTCTATGTTTTGTTTCCTCTTGAAGTACCCCATGCAGAGACTGGCGAAAAACACTTTCGTTTGAAAGGGGTTGCCAAGCGTCCAAAAAACTACTAGTTTGCTGAAATCTCAGCAAACATTTTTTCACCAAACTTGATGATACTTGGTGGTAATGATCAGTTCACTAATCCCACTTGGCTACCCAACTTTCTCTCTTCTAGGTTCAAGCGTTCGTTTCCAGTAACACTTTGAATTTTTAGGTTTCACTCTGTTTTCTGCTATATAGATAGATGTGTTTGAAACTCTGAATCAAACATGGTTTGTGCTAGCTCCTTGAAACTTACAAAATGAAGTAGTTCTAAGTTCTCTCTCTATGGTTTGTTTCCTCTTGAAGTACCCCATGCAGAAACTGGCGAAAAACACTTTCGTTTGAATGGGGTTGCCAAGCTTCCAAAAAACTACTAGTTTTCTGAAATCTCAGCAATCATTTTTTCACCAAATCTTGATGATACTTGGTGGTAATGATCAGTTCACTAATCTCACTTGGCTGCCCAACTTTCACTCCTCTAGGTTCAAGCGTTCGTTTCCAGTAACACTTTGAATTTTTAGGTTTCACTCTGTTTTCTGCTACATAGATAGCTGTGTTTGGAATTCTAAATCAAACACTGTTTGTGCTAGCTCCTTGAAACTTGACCAAATGAAGTAGTTCTAAGTTCTATCTCTATGGTTTGTTTCCTCTTGAAGTACCCCATGCAGAGACTGGCGAAAAACAGTTTCGTTTGAAAGGGGTTGCCAAGCTTCCAAAAAACTACTAGTTTGCTGAAATCTCAGCAAACATTTTTTTCACCAAAACTTGATGATACTTGGTGGTAATGATCAGTTCACTAATCCCACTTGGCTGCCCAACTTTCTCTCTTCTAGGTTCAAGCGTTCGTTTCCAGTAACACTTTGAATTTTTAGATTTCACTCTGTTTTCTGCTATATAGATAGATGTGTTTGAAACTCTGAATCAAACACGGTTTGAGCTAGCTCCTTGAAACTTGACCAAATGAAGTAGTTCTAAGTTCTATCTCTATGGTTTGTTTCCTCTTGAAGTACCCCATGCAGACACTGGCGAAAAACACTTTCGTTTGAAAGGGGTTGCCAAGCGTCCAAAAAACTACTAGTTTGCTGAAATCTCAGCAAACATTTTTTCACCAAAACTTGATGATACTTGGTGGTAATGATCAGTTCACTAATCCCACTTGGCTGCCCAACTTTCACTCTTCTAGGTTCAAGCGTTCGTTTCCAGTAACATTTTGAATTTTTAGGTTTCACTCTGTTTTCTGCTATATAGATAGATGTGTTTGGAATTCTAAATCAAACACGGTTTGTGCTAGCTCCTTGAAACTTGACCAAATGAAGTAGTTCTAAGTTCTATCTCTATGGTTTGTTTCCTCTTGAAGTACCCCATGCAAAGACGGGCGAAAAACACTTTCGTTTGAAAGGGGTTGCCAAGCGTCCAAAAAACTACTAGTTTGCTGAAATCTCAGCAAACATTTTTTCACCAAAACTTGATGATACTTGGTGGTAATGATCAGTTCACTAATCCCACTTGGCTGCCCAACTTTCACTCTTCTAGGTTCAAGCGTTCGTTTCCAGTAACACTTTGAATTTTTAGGTTTCACTCTGTTTTCTGCTATATAGATAGATGTGTTTGAAACTCTGAATCAAACACGGTTTGTGCTAGCTGCGTGAAACTTGAAAAAATGAAGTAGTTCTAAGTTCTATCTCTATGGTTTGTTTCCTCTTGAAGTACCCCATGCAGAGACTGGCGAAAAACACTTTCGTTTGAAAGGGGTTGCCAAGCGTCCAAAAAACTACTAGTTTGCTGAAATCTCAGCAAACATTTTTTCACCAAAACTTGATGATACTTGGTGGTAATGATCAGTTCACTAATCCCACTTGGCTGCCCAACTTTCACTCTTCTAGGTTCAAGCGTTCGTTTCCAGTAACAACTTGAATTTTTAGGTTTCACTCTCTTTTCTGCTATATAGATAGATGTGTTTGGAATTCTAAATCAAACAAGGTTTGTGCTAGCTCCTTGAAACTTGACCAAATGAAGTAGTTCTAAGTTCTATCTCTATGGTTTGTTTCCTCTTGAAGTACCCCATGCAGAGACTGGCGAAAAACACTTTCGTTTGAAAGGGGTTGCCAAGCTTCCAAAAAACTACTAGTTTGCTGAAATCTCAGCAAACATTTTTTCACCAAAACTTGATGATACTTGGTGGTAATGATCAGTTCACTAATCCCACTTGGCTGCCCAACTTTCACTCTTCTAGGTTCAAGCGTTCGTTTCCAGTAACACTTTGAATTTTTAGGTTTCACTCTGTTTTCTGCTACATAGATAGCTGTGTTTGGAACTCTGAATCAAACACGGTTTGTGCTAGCTCCTTGAAACTTGACCAAATGAAGTAGTTCTAAGTTCTATCTCTATGGTTTGTTTCCTCTTGAAGTACCCCATGCAGAGACTGGCGAAAAACACTTTCGTTTGAAAGGGGTTGCCAAGCGTCCAAAAAACTACTAGTTTGCTGAAATCTCAGCAAACATTTTTTCACCAAATCTTGATGATACTTGGTGGTAATGATCAGTTCACTAATCTCACTTGGCTGCCCAACTTTCACTCCTCTAGGTTCAAGCGTTCGTTTCCAGTAACACTTTGAATTTTTAGGTTTCACTCTGTTTTCTGCTACATAGATAGCTGTGTTTGGAATTCTAAATCAAACACTGTTTGTGCTAGCTCCTTGAAACTTGACCAAATGAAGTAGTTCTAAGTTCTATCTCTATGGTTTGTTTCCTCTTGAAGTACCCCATGCAGAGACTGGCGAAAAACAGTTTCGTTTGAAAGGGGTTGCCAAGCTTCCAAAAAACTACTAGTGTGCTGAAATCTCAGCAAACATTTTTTCACCAAAACTTGATGATACTTGGTGGTAATGATCAGTTCACTAATCCCACTTGGCTGCCCAACTTTCTCTCTTCTAGGTTCAAGCGTTCGTTTCCAGTAACACTTTGAATTTTTAGATTTCACTCTGTTTTCTGCTATATAGATAGATGTGTTTGAAACTCTGAATCAAACACGGTTTGAGCTAGCTCCTTGAAACTTGACCAAATGAAGTAGTTCTACGTTCTATCTCTATGGTTTGTTTCCTCTTGAAGTACCCCATGCAGACACTGGCGAAAAACACTTTCGTTTGAAAGGGGTTGCCAAGCGTCCAAAAAACTACTAGTTTGCTGAAATCTCAGCAAACATTTTTTCACATGATACTTGGTGGTAATGATCAGTTCACTAATCCCACTTGGCTGCCCAACTTTCACTCTTCTAGGTTCAAGCGTTCGTTTCCAGTAACATTTTGAATTTTTAGGTTTCACTCTGTTTTCTGCTATATAGATAGATGTGTTTGGAATTCTAAATCAAACACGGTTTGTGCTAGCTCCTTGAAACTTGACCAAATGAAGTAGTTCTAAGTTCTATCTCTATGGTTTGTTTCCTCTTGAAGTACCCCATGCAGAGACTGGCGAAAAACACTTTCGTTTGAAAGGGGTTGCCAAGCGTCCAAAAAACTACTAGTTTGCTGAAATCTCAGCAAACATTTTTTCACCAAACCTTGATGATACTTGGTGGTAATGATCAGTTCACTAATCCCACTTGGCTGCCCAACTTTCACTCTTCTAGGTTCAAGCGTTCGTTTCCAGTAACACTTTGAATTTTTAGGTTTCACTCTGTTTTCTGCTATATAGATAGATGTGTTTGAAACTCTGAATCAAACACGGTTTGTGCTAGCTGCGTGAAACTTGACAAAATGAAGTAGTTCTAAGTTCTATCTCTATGGTTTGTTTCCTCTTGAAGTACCCCATGCAGAGACTGGCGAAAAACACTTTCGTTTGAAAGGGGTTGCCAAGCGTCCAAAAAAACTACTAGTTTGCTGAAATCTCAGCAAACATTTTTTCACCAAAACTTGATGATACTTGGTGGTAATGATCAGTTCACTAATCCCACTTGGCTGCCCAACTTTCACTCTTCTAGGTTCAAGCGTTCGTTTCCAGTAACAACTTGAATTTTTAGGTTTCACTCTGTTTTCTGCTATATAGATAGATGTGTTTGGAATTCTAAATCAAACACGGTTTGTGCTAGCTCCTTGAAACTTGACCAAATGAAGTAGTTCTAAGTTCTATCTCTATGGTTTGTTTCCTCTTGAAGTACCCCATGCAGAGACTGGCGAAAAACACTTTCGTTTGAAAGGGGTTGCCAAGCTTCCAAAAAACTACTAGTTTGCTGAAATCTCAGCAAACATTTTTTCACAAAACTTGATGATACTTGGTGGTAATGATCAGTTCACTAATCCCACTTGGCTGCCCAACTTTCACTCTTCTAGGTTCAAGCGTTCGTTTCCAGTAACACTTTGAATTTTTAGGTTTCACTCTGTTTTCTGCTATATAGATAGATGTGTTTGGAATTCTAAATCAAACACGGTTTGTGCTAGCTCCTTGAAACTTGACCAAATGAAGTAGTTCTAAGTTCTATCTCTATGGTTTGTTTCCTCTTGAAGTACCCCATGCAGAGACTGGCGAAAAACACTTTCGTTTGAAAGGGGTTGCCAGCTTCCAAAAAACTACTAGTTTGCTGAAATCTCAGCAAACATTTTTTCACCAAACTTGATGATACTTGGTGGTAATGATCAGTTCACTAATCCCACTTGGCTGCCCAACTTTCACTCTTCTAGGTTCAAGCGTTCGTTTCCAGTAACACTTTGAATTTTTAGGTTTCACTCTGTTTTCTGCTATATAGATAGATGTGTTTGAAACTCTGAATCAAACACGGTTTGTGCTAGCTGCGTGAAATTTGACAAAATGAAGTAGTTCTAAGTTCTATCTCTATGGTTTGTTTCCTCTTGAAGTACCCCATGCAGAGACTGGCGAAAAACACTTTCGTTTGAAAGGGGTTGCCAAGCGTCCAAAAACTACTAGTTTGCTGAAATCTCAGCAAACATTTTTTCACCAAAACTTGATGATACTTGGTGGTAATGATCAGTTCACTAATCCCACTTGGCTGCCCAACTTTCACTCTTCTAGGTTCAAGCGTTCGTTTCCAGTAACAACTTGAATATTTAGGTTTCACTCTGTTTTCTGCTATATAGATAGATGTGTTTGGAATTCTAAATCAAACACGGTTTGTGCTAGCTCCTTGAAACTTGACCAAATGAAGTAGTTCTAAGTTCTATCTCTATGGTTTGTTTCCTCTTGAAGTACCCCATGCAGAGACTGGCGAAAAACACTTTCGTTTGAAAGGGGTTGCCAAGCTTTCCAAAAAACTACTAGTTTGCTGAAATCTCAGCAAACATTTTTTCACCAAAACTTGATGATACTTGGTGGTAATGATCAGTTCACTAATCCCACTTGGCTGCCCAACTTTCACTCTTCTAGGTTCAAGCGTTCGTTTCCAGTAACACTTTGAATTTTTAGGTTTCACTCTGTTTTCTGCTATATAGATAGATGTGTTTGGAATTCTAAATCAAACACGGTTTGTGCTAGCTCCTTGAAACTTACAAAATGAAGTAGTTCTAAGTTCTATCTCTATGGTTTGTTTCCTCTTGAAGTACCCCATGCAGAGACTGGCGAAAAACACTTTCGTTTGAAAGGGTTGCCAAGCGTCCAAAAAACTACTAGTTTGCTGAAATCTCAGCAAACATTTTTTCACCAAAACTTGATGATACTTGGTGGTAATGATCAGTTCACTAATCCCACTTGGCTGCCCAACTTTCACTCTTCTAGGTTCAAGCGTTCGTTTCCAGTAACATTTTGAATTTTTAGGTTTCACTCTGTTTTCTGCTATATAGATAGATGTGTTTGGAATTCTAAATCAAACACGGTTTGTGCTAGCCTCCTTGAAACTTGACCAAATGAAGTAGTTCTAAGTTCTATCTCTATGGTTTGTTTCCTCTTGAAGTACCCCATGCAGAGACTGGCGAAAAACACTTTCGTTTGAAAGGGGTTGCCAAGCGTCCAAAAACTACTAGTTTGCTGAAATCTCAGCAAACATTTTTTCACCAAAACTTGATGGTACTTGGTGGTAATGATCAGTTCACTAATCCCACTTGGCTGCCCAACTTTCACTCTTCTAGGTTCAAGCGTTCCTTTCCAGTAACACTTTGAATTTTTAGGTTTCAGTCTGTTTTCTGCTATATAGATAGATGTGTTTGAAACTCTCAATCAAACACGGTTTGTGCTAGCTGCGTGAAACTTGACAAAATGAAGTAGTTCTAAGTTCTATCTCTATGGTTTGTTTCCTCTTGAAGTACCCCATGCAGAGACTGGCGAAAAACACTTTCGTTTGAAAGGGGTTGCCAAGCTTCCAAAAAACTACTAGTTTGCTGAAATCTCAGCAAACATTTTTTCACCAAAACTTGATGATACTTGGTGGTAATGATCAGTTCACTAATCCCACTTGGCTGCCCAACTTTCACTCTTCTAGGTTCAAGCGTTCGTTTCCAGTAACACTTTGAATTTTTAGGTTTCACTCTGTTTTCTGCTATATAGATAGATGTGTTTGGAATTCTAAATCAAACACGGTTTGTGCTAGCTCCTTGAAACTTGACCAAATGAAGTAGTTCTAAGTTCTATCTCTATGGTTTGTTTCCTCTTGAAGTACCCCATGCAGAGACTGGCGAAAAACACTTTCGTTTGAAAGGGGTTGCCAAGCGTCCAAAAAACTACTAGTTTGCTGAAATCTCAGCAAACATTTTTTCACCAAAACTTGATGATACTTGGTGGTAATGATCAGTTCACTAATCCCACTTGGCTGCCCAACTTTCACTCTTCTAGGTTCAAGCGTTCGTTTCCAGTAACACTTTGAATTTTTAGGTTTCACTCTGTTTTCTGCTATATAGATAGATGTGTTTGGAATTCTAAATCAAACACGGTTTGTGCTAGCTCCTTGAAACTTGACCAAATGAAGTAGTTCTAAGTTCTATCTATATGGTTTGTTTCCTCTTGAAGTACCCCATGCAGAGACTGGCGAAAAACACTTTTGTTTGAAAGGGGTTGCCAAGCGTCCAAAAAACTACTAGTTTGCTGAAATCTCACCAAACATTTTTTCACCAAAACTTGATGATACTTGGTGGTAATGATCAGTTCACTAATCCCACTAGGCTGCCCAACTTTCACTCTTCTAGGTTCAAGCGTTCGTTTCCAGTAACATTTTGAATTTTTAGGTTTCACTCTGTTTTCTGCTATATAGATAGATGAGTTTGGAATTCTAAATCAAACACGGTTTGTGCTAGCTCCTTGAAACTTGACCAAATGAAGTAGTTCTAAGTTCTATCTCTATGGTTTGTTTCCTCTTGAAGTACCCCATGCAGAGACTGGCGCAAAACACTTTCGTTTGAAAGGGGTTGCCAAGCTTCCAAAAAACTACTAGTTTGCTGAAATCTCAGCAAACATTTTTTCACCAAATCTTGATGATACTTGGTGGTAATGATCAGTTCACTAATCTCACTTGGCTGCCCAACTTTCACTCTTCTAGGTTCAAGCGTTCGTTTCCAGTAACACTTTGAATTTTTAGGTTTCACTCTGTTTTCTGCTACATAGATAGCTGTGTTTGGAACTCTGAATCAAACACGGTTTGTGCTAGCTCCTTGAAACTTGACCAAATGAAGTAGTTCTAAGTTCTATCTCTATGGTTTTTTTCCTCTTGAAGTACCCCATGCAGAGACTGGCGAAAAACACTTTCGTTTGAAAGGGGTTGCCAAGCGTCCAAAAAACTACTAGTTTGCTGAAATCTCAGCAAACATTTTTTCACCAAAACTTGATGATACTTGGTGGTAATGATCAGTTCACTAATCCCACTTGGCTACCCAACTTTCTCTCTTCTAGGTTCAAGCGTTCGTTTCCAGTAACACTTTGAATTTTTAGGTTTCACTCTGTTTTCTGCTATATAGATAGATGTGTTTGAAACTCTGAATCAAACATGGTTTGTGCTAGCTCCTTGAAACTTACAAAATGAAGTAGTTCTAAGTTCTCTCTCTATGGTTTGTTTCCTCTTGAAGTACCCCATTCAGAAACTGGCGAAAAACACTTTCGTTTGAATGGGGTTGCCAAGCTTCCAAAAAACTACTAGTTTTCTGAAATCTCAGCAAACATTTTTTCACCAAATCTTGATGATACTTGGTGGTAATGATCAGTTCACTAATCTCACTTGGCTGCCCAACTTTCACTCCTCTAGGTTCAAGCGTTCGTTTCCAGTAACACTTTGAATTTTTAGGTTTCACTCTGTTTTCTGCTACATAGATAGCTGTGTTTGGAATTCTAAATCAAACACTGTTTGTGCTAGCTCCTTGAAACTTGACCAAATGAAGTAGTTCTAAGTTCTATCTCTATGGTTTGTTTCCTCTTGAAGTACCCCATGCAGAGACTGGCGAAAAACAGTTTCGTTTGAAAGGGGTTGCCAAGCTTCCAAAAAACTACTAGTTTGCTGAAATCTCAGCAAACTTTTTTTCACCAAAACTTGATGATACTTGGTGGTAATGATCAGTTCACTAATCCCACTTGGCTGCCCAACTTTCTCTCTTCTAGGTTCAAGCGTTCGTTTCCAGTAACACTTTGAATTTTTAGATTTCACTCTGTTTTCTGCTATATAGATAGATGTGTTTGAAACTCTGAATCAAACACGGTTTGAGCTAGCTCCTTGAAACTTGACCAAATGAAGTAGTTCTAAGTTCTATCTCTATGGTTTGTTTCCTCTTGAAGTACCCCATGCAGACACTGGCGAAAAACACTTTCGTTTGAAAGGGGTTGCCAAGCGTCCAAAAAACTACTAGTTTGCTGAAATCTCACCAAACATTTTTTCACCAAAACTTGATGATACTTGGTGGTAATGATCAGTTCACTAATCCCACTTGGCTGCCCAACTTTCACTCTTCTAGGTTCAAGCGTTCGTTTCCAGTAACAACTTGAATTTTTAGGTTTCACTCTGTTTTCTGCTATATAGATAGATGTGTTTGGAATTCTAAATCAAACACGGTTTGTGCTAGCTCCTTGAAACTTGACCAAATGAAGTAGTTCTAAGTTCTATCTCTATGGTTTGTTTCCTCTTGAAGTACCCCATGCAGAGACTGGCGAAAAACACTTTCGTTTGAAAGGGGTTGCCAAGCTTCCAAAAAACTACTAGTTTGCTGAAATCTCAGCAAACATTTTTTCACCAAAACTTGATGATACTTGGTGGTAATGATCAGTTCACTAATCCCACTTGGCTGCCCAACTTTCACTCTTCTAGGTTCAAGCGTTCGTTTCCAGTAACACTTTGAATTTTTAGGTTTCACTCTGTTTTCTGCTATATAGATAGATGTGTTTGGAATTCTAAATCAAACACGGTTTGTGCTAGCTCCTTGAAACTTGACCAAATGAAGTAGTTCTAAGTTCTATCTCTATGGTTTGTTTCCTCTTGAAGTACCCCATGCAGAGACTGGCGAAAAACACTTTCGTTTGAAAGGGGTTGCCAAGCTTCCAAAAAACTACTAGTTTGCTGAAATCTCAGCAAACATTTTTTCACCAAAACTTGATGATACTTGGTGGTAATGATCAGTTCACTAATCCCACTTGGCTGCCCAACTTTCACTCTTCTAGGTTCAAGCGTTCGTTTCCAGTAACACTTTGAATTTTTAGGTTTCACTCTGTTTTCTGCTATATAGATAGATGTGTTTGAAACTCTGAATCAAACACGGTTTGTGCTAGCTGCGTGAAATTTGACAAAATGAAGTAGTTCTAAGTTCTATCTCTATGGTTTGTTTCCTCTTGAAGTACCCCATGCAGAGACTGGCGAAAAACACTTTCGTTTGAAAGGGGTTGCCAAGCGTCCAAAAAACTACTAGTTTGCTGAAATCTCAGCAAACATTTTTTCACCAAAACTTGATGATACTTGGTGGTAATGATCAGTTCACTAATCCCACTTGGCTGCCCAACTTTCACTCTTCTAGGTTCAAGCGTTCGTTTCCAGTAACAACTTGAATTTTTAGGTTTCACTCTGTTTTCTGCTATATAGATAGATGTGTTTGGAATTCTAAATCAAGCACGGTTTGTGCTAGCTCCTTGAAACTTGACCAAATGAAGTAGTTCTAAGTTCTATCTCTATGGTTTGTTTCCTCTTGAAGTACCCCATGCAGAGACTGGCGAAAAACACTTTCGTTTGAAAGGGGTTGCCAAGCGTCCAAAAAACTACTAGTTTGCTGAAATCTCAGCAAACATTTTTTCACCAAATCTTGATGATACTTGGTGGTAATGATCAGTTCACTAATCTCACTTGGCTGCCCAACTTTCACTCCTCTAGGTTCAAGCGTTCGTTTCCAGTAACACTTTGAATTTTTAGGTTTCACTCTGTTTTCTGCTACATAGATAGATGTGTTTGGAATTCTAAATCAAACACGGTTTGTGCTAGCTCCTTGAAACTTGACCAAATGAAGTAGTTCTAAGTTCTATCTCTATGGTTTGTTTCCTCTTGAAGTACCCCATGCAGAGACTGGCGAAAAACACTTTCGTTTGAAAGGGGTTGCCAAGCGTCCAAAAAACTACTAGTTTGCTGAAATCTCACCAAACATTTTTTCACCAAAACTTGATGATACTTGGTGGTAATGATCAGTTCACTAATCCCACTTGGCTGCCCAACTTTCACTCTTCTAGGTTCAAGCGTTCGTTTCCAGTAACATTTTGAATTTTTAGGTTTCACTCTGTTTTCTGCTATATAGATAGATGAGTTTGGAATTCTAAATCAAACACGGTTTGTGCTAGCTCCTTGAAAGTTGACCAAATGAGGTAGTTCTAAGTTCTATCTCTATGGTTTGTTTCCTCTTGAAGTACCCCATGCAGAGACTGGCGCAAAACACTTTCGTTTGAAAGGGGTTGCCAAGCTTCCAAAAAACTACTAGTTTGCTGAAATCTCAGCAAACATTTTTTCACCAAATCTTGATGATACTTGGTGGTAATGATCAGTTCACTAATCTCACTTGGCTGCCCAACTTTCACTCCTCTAGGTTCAAGCGTTCGTTTCCAGTAACACTTTGAATTTTTAGGTTTCACTCTGTTTTCTGCTACATAGATAGCTGTGTTTGGAACTCTGAATCAAACACGGTTTGTGCTAGCTCCTTGAAACTTGACCAAATGAAGTAGTTCTAAGTTCTATCTCTATGGTTTGTTTCCTCTTGAAGTACCCCATGCAGACACTGGCGAAAAACACTTTCGTTTGAAAGGGGTTGCCAAGCGTCCAAAAAACTACTAGTTTGCTGAAATCTCAGCAAACATTTTTTCACCAAAACTTGATGATACTTGGTGGTAATGATCAGTTCACTAATCCCACTTGGCTGCCCAACTATCACTCTTCTAGGTTCAAGCGTTCGTTTCCAGTAACATTTTGAATTTTTAGGTTTCACTCTGTTTTCTGCTATATAGATAGATGTGTTTGGAATTCTAAATCAAACACGGTTTGTGCTAGCTCCTTGAAACTTGACCAAATGAAGTAGTTCTAAGTTCTATCTCTATGGTTTGTTTCCTCTTGAAGTACCCCATGCAGAGACTGGCGAAAAACACTTTCGTTTGAAAGGGGTTGCCAAGCGTCCAAAAAACTACTAGTTTGCTGAAATCTCAGCAAACATTTTTTCACCGAAACTTGATGATACTTGGTGGTAATGATCAGTTCACTAATCCCACTTGGCTGCCCAACTTTCACTCTTCTAGGTTCAAGCGTTCGTTTCCAGTAACACTTTGAATTTTTAGGTTTCACTCTGTTTTCTGCTACATAGATAGCTGTGTTTGGAATTCTAAATCAAACACTGTTTGTGCTAGCTCCTTGAAACTTGACCAAATGAAGTAGTTCTAAGTTCTATCTCTATGGTTTGTTTCCTCTTGAAGTACCCCATGCAGAGACTGGCGAAAAACAGTTTCGTTTGAAAGGGGTTGCCAAGCTTCCAAAAAACTACTAGTTTGCTGAAATCTCAGCAAACATTTTTTCACCAAAACTTGATGATACTTGGTGGTAATGATCAGTTCACTAATCCCACTTGGCTGCCCAACTTTCTCTCTTCTAGGTTCAAGCGTTCGTTTCCAGTAACACTTTGAATTTTTAGATTTCACTCTGTTTTCTGCTATATAGATAGATGTGTTTGAAACTCTGAATCAAACACGGTTTGAGCTAGCTCCTTGAAACTTGACCAAATGAAGTAGTTCTAAGTTCTATCTCTATGGTTTGTTTCCTCTTGAAGTACCCCATGCAGACACTGGCGAAAAACACTTTCGTTTGAAAGGGGTTGCCAAGCGTCCAAAAAACTACTAGTTTGCTGAAATCTCACCAAACATTTTTTCACCAAAACTTGATGATACTTGGTGGTAATGATCAGTTCACTAATCCCACTTGGCTGCCCAACTTTCACTCTTCTAGGTTCAAGCGTTCGTTTCCAGTAACAACTTGAATTTTTAGGTTTCACTCTGTTTTCTGCTATATAGATAGATGTGTTTGGAATTCTAAATCAAACACGGTTTGTGCTAGCTCCTTGAAACTTGACCAAATGAAGTAGTTCTAAGTTCTATCTCTATGGTTTGTTTCCTCTTGAAGTACCCCATGCAGAGACTGGCGAAAAACACTTTCGTTTGAAAGGGGTTGCCAAGCTTCCAAAAAACTACTAGTTTGCTGAAATCTCAGCAAACATTTTTTCACCAAAACTTGATGATACTTGGTGGTAATGATCAGTTCACTAATCCCACTTGGCTGCCCAACTTTCACTCTTCTAGGTTCAAGCGTTCGTTTCCAGTAACACTTTGAATTTTTAGGTTTCACTCTGTTTTCTGCTATATAGATAGATGTGTTTGGAATTCTAAATCAAACACGGTTTGTGCTAGCTCCTTGAAACTTGACCAAATGAAGTAGTTCTAAGTTCTATCTCTATGGTTTGTTTCCTCTTGAAGTACCCCATGCAGAGACTGGCGAAAAACACTTTCGTTTGAAAGGGGTTGCCAAGCTTCCAAAAAACTACTAGTTTGCTGAAATCTCAGCAAACATTTTTTCACCAAAACTTGATGATACTTGGTGGTAATGATCAGTTCACTAATCCCACTTGGCTGCCCAACTTTCACTCTTCTAGGTTCAAGCGTTCGTTTCCAGTAACACTTTGAATTTTTAGGTTTCACTCTGTTTTCTGCTATATAGATAGATGTGTTTGAAACTCTGAATCAAACACGGTTTGTGCTAGCTGCGTGAAATTTGACAAAATGAAGTAGTTCTAAGTTCTATCTCTATGGTTTGTTTCCTCTTGAAGTACCCCATGCAGAGACTGGCGAAAAACACTTTCGTTTGAAAGGGGTTGCCAAGCGTCCAAAAAACTACTAGTTTGCTGAAATCTCAGCAAACATTTTTTCACCAAAACTTGATGATACTTGGTGGTAATGATCAGTTCACTAATCCCACTTGGCTGCCCAACTTTCACTCTTCTAGGTTCAAGCGTTCGTTTCCAGTAACAACTTGAATTTTTAGGTTTCACTCTGTTTTCTGCTATATAGATAGATGTGTTTGGAATTCTAAATCAAGCACGGTTTGTGCTAGCTCCTTGAAACTTGACCAAATGAAGTAGTTCTAAGTTCTATCTCTATGGTTTGTTTCCTCTTGAAGTACCCCATGCAGAGACTGGCGAAAAACACTTTCGTTTGAAAGGGGTTGCCAAGCGTCCAAAAAACTACTAGTTTGCTGAAATCTCAGCAAACATTTTTTCACCAAATCTTGATGATACTTGGTGGTAATGATCAGTTCACTAATCTCACTTGGCTGCCCAACTTTCACTCCTCTAGGTTCAAGCGTTCGTTTCCAGTAACACTTTGAATTTTTAGGTTTCACTCTGTTTTCTGCTACATAGATAGATGTGTTTGGAATTCTAAATCAAACACGGTTTGTGCTAGCTCCTTGAAACTTGACCAAATGAAGTAGTTCTAAGTTCTATCTCTATGGTTTGTTTCCTCTTGAAGTACCCCATGCAGAGACTGGCGAAAAACACTTTCGTTTGAAAGGGGTTGCCAAGCGTCCAAAAAACTACTAGTTTGCTGAAATCTCACCAAACATTTTTTCACCAAAACTTGATGATACTTGGTGGTAATGATCAGTTCACTAATCCCACTTGGCTGCCCAACTTTCACTCTTCTAGGTTCAAGCGTTCGTTTCCAGTAACATTTTGAATTTTTAGGTTTCACTCTGTTTTCTGCTATATAGATAGATGAGTTTGGAATTCTAAATCAAACACGGTTTGTGCTAGCTCCTTGAAAGTTGACCAAATGAGGTAGTTCTAAGTTCTATCTCTATGGTTTGTTTCCTCTTGAAGTACCCCATGCAGAGACTGGCGCAAAACACTTTCGTTTGAAAGGGGTTGCCAAGCTTCCAAAAAACTACTAGTTTGCTGAAATCTCAGCAAACATTTTTTCACCAAATCTTGATGATACTTGGTGGTAATGATCAGTTCACTAATCTCACTTGGCTGCCCAACTTTCACTCCTCTAGGTTCAAGCGTTCGTTTCCAGTAACACTTTGAATTTTTAGGTTTCACTCTGTTTTCTGCTACATAGATAGCTGTGTTTGGAACTCTGAATCAAACACGGTTTGTGCTAGCTCCTTGAAACTTGACCAAATGAAGTAGTTCTAAGTTCTATCTCTATGGTTTGTTTCCTCTTGAAGTACCCCATGCAGACACTGGCGAAAAACACTTTCGTTTGAAAGGGGTTGCCAAGCGTCCAAAAAACTACTAGTTTGCTGAAATCTCAGCAAACATTTTTTCACCAAAACTTGATGATACTTGGTGGTAATGATCAGTTCACTAATCCCACTTGGCTGCCCAACTTTCACTCTTCTAGGTTCAAGCGTTCGTTTCCAGTAACATTTTGAATTTTTAGGTTTCACTCTGTTTTCTGCTATATAGATAGATGTGTTTGGAATTCTAAATCAAACACGGTTTGTGCTAGCTCCTTGAAACTTGACCAAATGCAGTAGTTCTAAGTTCTATCTCTATGGTTTGTTTCCTCTTGAAGTACCCCATGCAGAGACTGGCGAAAAACACTTTCGTTTGAAAGGGGTTGCCAAGCGTCCAAAAAACTACTAGTTTGCTGAAATCTCAGCAAACATTTTTTCACCGAAACTTGATGATACTTGGTGGTAATGATCAGTTCACTAATCCCACTTGGCTGCCCAACTTTCACTCTTCTAGGTTCAAGCGTTCGTTTCCAGTAACACTTTGAATTTTTAGGTTTCACTCTGTTTTCTGCTATATAGATAGATGTGTTTGAAACTCTGAATCAAACACGGTTTGTGCTAGCTCCTTGAAACTTGACCAAATGAAGTAGTTCTAAGTTCTATCTCTATGGTTTGTTTCCTCTTGAAGTACCCCATGCAGAGACTGGCGAAAAACACTTTCGTTTGAAAGGGGTTGCCAAGCGTCCAAAAAACTACTAGTTTGCTGAAATCTCAGCAAACATTTTTTCACCAAAACTTGATGATACTTGGTGGTAATGATCAGTTCACTAATCCCACTTGGCTGCCCAACTTTCACTCTTCTAGGTTCAAGCGTTCGTTTCCAGTAACATTTTGAATTTTTAGGTTTCACTCTGTTTTCTGCTATATAGATAGATGTGTTTGGAATTCTAAATCAAACACGGTTTGTGCTAGCTCCTTGAAACTTGACCAAATGAAGTAGTTCTAAGTTCTATCTCTATGGTTTGTTTCCTCTTGAAGTACCCCATGCAGAGACTGGCGAAAAACACTTTCGTTTGAAAGGGGTTGCCAAGCGTCCAAAAAACTACTAGTTTGCTGAAATCTCAGCAAAATTTTTTCACCAAAACTTGATGATACTTGGTGGTAATGATCAGTTCACTAATCCCACTTGGCTGCCCAACTTTCTCTCTTCTAGGTTCAAGCGTTCGTTTCCAGTAACACTTTGAATTTTTAGATTTCACTCTGTTTTCTGCTATATAGATAGATGTGTTTGAAACTCTGAATCAAACACGGTTTGAGCTAGCTCCTTGAAACTTGACCAAATGAAGTAGTTCTAAGTTCTATCTCTATGGTTTGTTTCCTCTTGAAGTACCCCATGCAGACACTGGCGAAAAACACTTTCGTTTGAAAGGGGTTGCCAAGCGTCCAAAAAACTACTAGTTTGCTGAAATCTCAGCAAACATTTTTTCACCAAAACTTGATGATACTTGGTGGTAATGATCAGTTCACTAATCCCACTTGGCTGCCCAACTTTCACTCTTCTAGGTTCAAGCGTTCGTTTCCAGTAACATTTTGAATTTTTAGGTTTCACTCTGTTTTCTGCTATATAGATAGATGTGTTTGGAATTCTATATCAAACACGGTTTGTGCTAGCTCCTTGAAACTTGACCAAATGAAGTAGTTCTAAGTTCTATCTCTATGGTTTGTTTCCTCTTGAAGTACCCCATGCAGAGACTGGCGAAAAACACTTTCGTTTGAAAGGGGTTGCCAAGCGTCCAAAAAAACTACTAGTTTGCTGAAATCTCAGCAAACATTTTTTCACCAAAACTTGATGATACTTGGTGGTAATGATCAGTTCACTAATCCCACTTGGCTGCCCAACTTTCACTCTTCTAGGTTCAAGCGTTCGTTTCCAGTAACACTTTGAATTTTTAGGTTTCACTCTGTTTTCTGCTATATAGATAGATGTGTTTGAAACTCTGAATCAAACACGGTTTGTGCTAGCTGCGTGAAACTTGACAAAATGAAGTAGTTCTAAGTTCTATCTCTATGGTTTGTTTCCTCTTGAAGTACCCCATGCAGAGACTGGCGAAAAACACTTTCGTTTGAAAGGGGTTGCCAAGCGTCCAAAAAACTACTAGTTTGCTGAAATCTCAGCAAACATTTTTTCACCAAAACTTGATGATACTTGGTGGTAATGATCAGTTCACTAATCCCACTTGGCTGCCCAACTTTCACTCTTCTAGGTTCAAGCGTTCGTTTCCAGTAACAACTTGAATTTTTAGGTTTCACTCTGTTTTCTGCTATATAGATAGATGTGTTTGGAATTCTAAATCAAACACGGTTTGTGCTAGCTCCTTGAAACTTGACCAAATGAAGTAGTTCTAAGTTCTATCTCTATGGTTTGTTTCCTCTTGAAGTACCCCATGCAGAGACTGGCGAAAAACACTTTCGTTTGAAAGGGGTTGCCAAGCTTCCAAAAAACTACTAGTTTGCTGAAATCTCAGCAAACATTTTTTCACCAAAACTTGATGATACTTGGTGGTAATGATCAGTTCACTAATCCCACTTGGCTGCCCAACTTTCACTCTTCTAGGTTCAAGCGTTCGTTTCCAGTAACACTTTGAATTTTTAGGTTTCACTCTGTTTTCAGCTATATAGATAGATGTGTTTGGAATTCTAAATCAAACACGGTTTGTGCTAGCTCCTTGAAACTTGACCAAATGAAGTAGTTCTAAGTTCTATCTCTATGGTTTGTTTCCTCTTGAAGTACCCCATGCAGAGACTGGCGAAAAACACTTTCGTTTGAAAGGGGTTGCCAAGCGTCCAAAAAACTACTAGTTTGCTGAAATCTCACCAAACATTTTTTCACCAAAACTTGATGATACTTGGTGGTAATGATCAGTTCACTAATCCCACTTGGCTGCCCAACTTTCACTCTTCTAGGTTCAAGCGTTCGTTTCCAGTAACATTTTGAATTTTTAGGTTTCACTCTGTTTTCTGCTATATAGATAGATGTGTTTGGAATTCTATATCAAACACGGTTTGTGCTAGCTCCTTGAACCTTGACCAAATGAAGTAGTTCTAAGTTCTATCTCTATGGTTTGTTTCCTCTTGAAGTACCCCATGCAGAGACTGGCGAAAAACACTTTCGTTTGAAAGGGGTTGCCAAGCGTCCAAAAAACTACTAGTTTGCTGAAATCTCAGCAAACATTTTTTCACCAAAACTTGATGATACTTGGTGGTAATGATCAGTTCACTAATCCCACTTGGCTGCCCAACTTTCACTCTTCTAGGTTCAAGCGTTCGTTTCCAGTAACACTTTGAATTTTTAGGTTTCACTCTGTTTTCTGCTATATAGATAGATGTGTTTGAAACTCTGAATCAAACACGGTTTGTGCTAGCTGCGTGAAACTTGACAAAATGAAGTAGTTCTAAGTTCTATCTCTATGGTTTGTTTCCTCTTGAAGTACCCCATGCAGAGACTGGCGAAAAACACTTTCGTTTGAAAGGGGTTGCCAAGCGTCCAAAAAACTACTAGTTTGCTGAAATCTCAGCAAACATTTTTTCACCAAAACTTGATGATACTTGGTGGTAATGATCAGTTCACTAATCCCACTTGGCTGCCCAACTTTCACTCTTCTAGGTTCAAGCGTTCGTTTCCAGTAACAACTTGAATTTTTAGGTTTCACTCTGTTTTCTGCTATATAGATAGATGTGTTTGGAATTCTAAATCAAACACGGTTTGTGCTAGCTCCTTGAAACTTGACCAAATGAAGTAGTTCTAAGTTCTATCTCTATGGTTTGTTTCCTCTTGAAGTACCCCATGCAGAGACTGGCGAAAAACACTTTCGTTTGAAAGGGGTTGCCAAGCTTCCAAAAAACTACTAGTTTGCTGAAATCTCAGCAAACATTTTTTCACCAAAACTTGATGATACTTGGTGGTAATGATCAGTTCACTAATCCCACTTGGCTGCCCAACTTTCACTCTTCTAGGTTCAAGCGTTCGTTTCCAGTAACACTTTGAATTTTTAGGTTTCACTCTGTTTTCTGCTATATAGATAGATGTGTTTGGAATTCTAAATCAAACACGGTTTGTGCTAGCTCCTTGAAACTTGACCAAATGAAGTAGTTCTAAGTTCTATCTCTATGGTTTGTTTCCTCTTGAAGTACCCCATGCAGAGACTGGCGAAAAACACTTTCGTTTGAA
>NW_027511340.1:0-26035 GCF_048772815.1 Callospermophilus lateralis
AAGTACTGGTTTTCTGAAATCTCGGCAAACATTTTTTCACCCAATCTTGATGATTCTCTGTGGTAGTGATCAGTTCACTAAGTCAACTTGGCTGCCCAATTTTGACTCTTCTAGGTTGAAGCGTTCGTTTCCAGTAAGAGTTTGAATTTTTAGGTTTCACTCTGTTTTCTCCTATATAGATAGATGTGTTTGGAACTCTAAATAAACACGGTTTGTGCTAGATGTTTGAATATTGACAAAATAAAGTAGTTTTAGGTTCTGTCTCTATGGTTTGTTTCCTCTTGAAGCAGCCCTACCTAGAGACTGCCTAAATACACTTTCATTGGAAAGGTGTGCCAAGCGTCCAAAAGTACTTTTTTTCTGAAATCTAAGCAAACATTTTTTCACCCAATCTTGATGATTCTCTGTGGTAGTGATCAGTTCACTAAGTCAACTTGGCTGCCCAATTTTCACTCTTCTAGGTTGAAGCGTTCGTTTCCAGTAAGAGTTTGAATTTTTAGGTTTCACTCTGTTTTCTCCTATATAGATAGATGTGTTTGTAACGCTACATGAAACACGGATTGTGCTAGATCTTTGAAAATTGACAAAATAAAGTAGTTTTAGGTTCTGTCTCTATGGTTTGTTTCCTCTTGAAGCAGCCCCTAAGCAGAGACTGTCTAAAGACATTTTCATTGGAAAGGTGTGCCAAGCGTCCAAAAGTACTGGTTTTCTGAAATCTCGGCAAACATTTTTTTCACCCAATCTTGATGATTCTCTGTGGTAGTGATCAGTGCACTGAGTCCACTTGGCTGCCCAATTTTGACTCTTCTAGGTTGAAGCATTTGTTTCCAGAAAGAGTTTGAATTTTTAGGTTTCACTCTGTTTTCTCCTATATAGATACATGTGTTGGGAACTCTAAATGAAACACGGTTTGTGCTAGCTCTTTGAAAATTGACAAAATAAAGTAGTTTTAGGTTCTGTCTCTATGGTTTGTTGCCTCTTGAAGCAGCCCTATCTGGAGACTGCCTAAATACACTTTCATTGGAAAGGTGTGCCAAGCGTCCAAAAGTACTGGTTTTCTGAAATCTCGGCAAACATTTTTTCACCCAATCATGATGATTCTCTGTGGTAGTGATCAGTTCACTAAGTCCACTTGGCTGTCCAATTTTCACTCTTCTAGGTTGAAGCGTTCGTTTCCAGTAAGAGTTTAACTTTTTAGGTTTCACTCTGTTTTCTCCTATATAGATAGATGAGTTGGGAACTCTAAATGAAACACGGTTTGTGCTAGCTCTTTGAAAATTGACAAAATAAAGTAGTTTTAGGTTCTGTCTCTATGGTTTGTTGCCTCTTGAAGCAGCCCTATCTGGAGACTGCCTAAATACACTTTCATTGGAAAGGTGTGCCAAGCGTCCAAAAGTACTGGTTTTCTGAAATCTCGGCAAACATTTTTTCACCCAATCTTGATGATTCTCTGTGGTAATGACCAGTTCACTAAGTCCACGTCGCTGCCAATTTTCACTCTTCTAGGTTGAATTGTTCGTTTCCAGTAAGAGTTTGAATTTTTAGGTTTCACTCTGTTGTCTCCTATATAGATAGATGTGTTGGGAACTCTAAATGAAACACGGTTTGTGCTAGCTCTTTGAAAATTGACAAAATAAAGTAGTTTTAGATTCTGTCTTTAAGGTTTGTTTCCTCTTGAAGCAGCCCTAACTGGAGACTGCCTACATACACTTTCATTGGAAAGGTGTGCCAAGCGTCCAAAAGTACTGGTTTTCTGAAATCTCGGCAAACATTTTTTCACCCAATCTTTATGATTCTCTGTGGTAGTAATCAGTGCACTAAGTCCACTTGGCTGCCCAATTTTCACTCTTCTAGGTTGAAGCGTTCGTTTCCAGTAAGAGTTTGAAATATTAGGTTTCACTCTGTTTTCTCCTATATAGATAGATGTGTTTGGAACTCTAAATGAAACACGGTTTGTGCTAGCTCTTTGAAATTTGTCAAAATAAAGTAGTTTTAGGTTCTGTCTCTATGGTTTGTTTCCTCTTGAAGTAGCCCTACCTAGAGACTGCCTAAATACACTTTCATTGGAAAGGTGTGCCAAGCGTCCAAAAGTACTGGTTTTCTGAAATCTCGGCAAACATTTTTTCACCCAATCTTGATGATTCTCTGTGGTACTGATCAGTTCACTACGTCCACTTGGCTGCCCAATTGTCACTCTTCTAGGTTGAAGCGTTCGTTTCCAGTAAGAGTTTGAATTTTTAGGTATCACTCTGTTTTCTCCTATATAGATAGATGTGTTGGGAACTCTAAATGAAACACGGTTTGTGCTAGCTCTTTGAAAATTGACAAAATAAAGTAGTTCTAAGTTCTGTCTCTAAGGTTTGTTTCCTCTTGAAGCAGCCCTAAGCAGAGACTGCCTAAAGACATTTTCATTGGAAAGGTGTGCCAAGCGTCCAAAAGTACTGGTTTTCTCAAATCTCGGCAAACCTTTTTTCACCCAATCTTGATGATTCTCTGTGGTAGTGATCAGTGCACTAAGTCCACTTGGCTGCCCAATTTTCACTCTTCTAGGTTGAAGCATTCGTTTCCAGTAAGATTTTGAATTTTAGGTTTCACTCTGTTATCTCCTATATAGATAGATATGTTGGGAACTCTAAATGAAACACGGTTTGTGCTAGCTCTCTGAAAATTAACAAAATAAAGTAGTTTTAGGTTCTGTCTCTATGGTTTGTTGCCTCTTTAAGCAGCCCTATCTGGAGACTGCCTAATTACACTTTCATTGGAAAGGTGTGCCAAGCGTCCACAAGTACTGGTTTTCTGAAATCTCGGCAAACATTTTTTCACCCAATCTTGATGATTCTCTGTGGTAGTGATCAGTTCACTAAGTCAACTTGGCTGCCCAATTTTGACTCTTCTAGGTTGAAGCGTTCGTTTCCAGTAAGAGTTTGAATTTTTAGGTTTCACTCTGTTTTCTCCTATATAGATAGATGTGTTTGGAACTCTAAATAAAACACGGTTTGTGCTAGATGTTTGAATATTGACAAAATAAAGTAGTTTTAGGTTCTGTCTCTATGGTTTGTTTCCTCTTGAAGCAGCCCTACATAGAGACTGCCTAAATACACTTTCATTGGAAAGGTGTGCCAAGCGTCCAAAAGTACTTTTTTTCTGAAATCTAAGCAAACATTTTTTCACCCAATCTTGATGATTCTCTGTGGTAGTGATCAGTTCACGACGTCCACTTGGCTGCCCAATTTTCACTCTTCTAGGTTGAAGCGCTCGTTTCCAGTAAGAGTTTGAAATTTTAAGTATCACTCTGTTTTCTCCTATATAGATAGATGTGTTGGGAACTCTAAATGAAACACGGTTTGTGCTAGCTCTTTGAAAATTGACAAAATAAAGTAGTTCTAAGTTCTGTCTCTAAGGTTTGTTTCCTCTTGAAGCACTACTAAGCAGAGACTGCCTAAAGACATTTTCATTGGAAAGGTGTGCCAAGCGTCCAAAAGTACTGGTATTCTGATATCTCGGCAAACATTTTTTTCACCCAATCTTGATGATTCTCTGTGGTAGTGATCAGTGCACTAAGTCCACTTGGTTGCCCAATTTTCACTCTTCTAGGTTGAAGCATTCGTTTCCAGAAAGAGTTTGAATTTTTAGGTTTCACTCTGTTTTCTCCTATATAGATACATGTGTTGGGAACTCTAAATGAAACACGGTTTGTGCTAGGTCTTTGAAAATTGACAAAATAAAGTAGTTTTAGGTTCTGTCTCTATGGTTTGTTGCCTCTTGAAGCAGCCCTATCTAGAGACTGCCTAAATACACTTTCATTGGAAAGGTGTGCCAAGCGTCCAAAAGTACTGGTTTTCTGAAATCTCGGCAAACATTTTTTCACCCAATCTTGATGATTCTCTGTGGTAGTGATCAGTTCACTAAGTCAACTTGGCTGCCCAATTTTCACTCTTCTAGGTTGAAGCGTTCGTTTCCAGTAAGAGTTTGAATTTTTAGGTTTCACTCTGTTTTCTCCTATATAGATAGATGTGTTTGGAACTCTAAATGAAACACGGTTTGTGCTAGATCTTTGAAATTTGTCAAAATAAGTAGTTTTAGGTTCTGCCTCTATGGTTTGTTTCCTCTTGAAGTAGCCCTACCGAGAGACTGCCTAAATACACTTTCATTGGAAAGGTGTGCCAAGCGTCCAAAAGTACTGGTTTTCTGAAATCTCGGCAAACATTTTTTCACTCAATCTTGATGATTCTCTGTGGTACTGATCAGTTCACTACGTCCACTTGGCTGCCCAATTTTCACTCTTCTAGGTTGAAGCGTTCGTTTCCAGTAAGAGTTTGAATTTTTAGGTTTCACTCTGTTTTCTCCTATATAGATAGATGTGTTGGGAACTCTAAATGAAATACGGTTTGTGCTAGCTCTTTGAAATTTGACAATATAAAGCAGTTCTAAGTTCTGTCTCTAAGGTTTGTTTCCTCTTGAAGCAGCCCTAAGCAGAGACTGTCTAAAGACATTTTCATTGGAAAGGTGTGCCAAGCGTCCAAAAGTACTGGTTTTCTGAAATCTCGGCAAACCTTTTTTCACCCAATCTTGATGAGACATTGTGGTAATGATCAATTCACTAAGCCCACTTGGCTGCCCAATTTTCACTCTTCTAGGTTGAAGCGTTCGTTGCCAGTAAGAGTTTAAATTTTTAGGTTTCACTCTGTTTTCTCCTATATAGATAGATGTGTTGGGAACACTAAATGAAACACGGTAGGTGCTAGCTTTTTGAAAATTGAAAAAAAAAGTAGTTCTAAGTTCTGTCTCTGTGGGTGTTTCCTCTTGAAGCAGCCCTAGGCAGAGACTGCCTAAAGACATTTTCATTGGAAAGGTGTGCCAAGCGTCCAAAAGTACTGGTTTTCTGAAATCTCGGCAAACATTTTTTTACCCAATCTGGATGATTCTCTCTGGTAGTGATCAGTTCACTAACCCCACTTGGCTGCCCAATTTTCACTCTTCTAGGTTGAAGTGTTTGTTTCCAGTAAGAGGTTGAATTTTTAGGTTTCACTCTGTTTTCTCCTATATAGATAGATGTGTTTGGAACTCTAAATGAAACACGGTTTGTGCTAGCTCTTTGAAAATTGACAAAATGAAGTAGTTTTAGGTTCTGTCTCTATGGTTTGTTTCCTCTTGTAGCAGTCCTACCTAGAGACTGCCTAAATACACTTTCATTGGAAAGGTGTGCCAAGCGTCCAAAAGTACTGGTTTTCTGAAATCTCGGCAAAAATTTTTTCACCCAATCTTGATGATTCTCTGGGGTAGTGATCAGTTCACTAAGTCCACTTGGCAGCCCAGTTTTCACTCTTCTAGGATGAAGCGTTCGTTTCCAGTAACAGTTTGAATTTTTAGGTTTCACTCTATTTTCTCCTATATAGATAGATGTGTTGGGAACTCTAAATGAAACACGGTAGGTGCTAGCTCTTTGAAAATTGACAAAATAAAGTAGTTCTAAGTTCTGTCTCTAAGGTTTGTTTCCTCTTGAAACACCCCTAAGCAGAGACTGCCTAAAGACATTTTCATTGGAAAGGTGTGCCAAGCGTCCAAAAGTACTGGTTTTCTGAAATCTCGGCAAACATTTTTTCACCCAATCATGATGATTCTCTGTGGTAGTGATCAGTTCACTAAGTCCACTTGGCTGTGCAATTTTCACTCTTCTAGGTTGAAGCGTTCGTTTCCAGTAACAGTTTAACTTTTTAGGTTTCACTCTGTTTTCTCCTATATAGATAGATGAGTTGGGAACTCTAAATGAAACACGGTTTGTGCTAGCTCTTTGAAAATTGACAAAATAAAGTAGTTTTAGGTTCTGTCTCTATGGTTTGTTGCCTCTTGAAGCAGCCCTATCTGGAGACTGCCTAAATACACTTTCATTGGAAAGGTGTGCCAAGCGTCCAAAAGTACTGGTTTTCTGAAATCTCGGCAAACATTTTTTCACCCAATCTTGATGATTCTCTGTGGTAATGACCAGTTCACTAAGTCCACGTCGCTGCCAATTTTCACTCTTCTAGGTTGAAGTGTTCGTTTCCAGTAAGAGTTTGAATTTTTAGGTTTCACTCTGTTGTCTCCTATATAGATAGATGTGTTGGGAACTCTAAATGAAACACGGTTTGTGCTAGCTCTTTGAAAATTGACAAAATAAAGTAGTTTTAGATTCTGTCTTTAAGGTTTGTTTCCTCTTGAAGCAGCCCTAACTGGAGACTGCCTACATACACTTTCATTGGAAAGGTGTGCCAAGCGTCCAAAAGTACTGGTTTTCTGAAATCTCGGCAAACATTTTTCACCCAATTTGATGATTCTCTGTGGTAGTGATCAGTTCACTAAGTCAACTTGGCTGCCCAATTTTCACTCTTCTAGGTTGAAGCATTCGTTTCCAGTAAGAGTTTGATTTTTAGGTTCCACTCTGTTTTCTCCTATATAGATAGATGTGTTGGGAACTCTAAATGAAACACGGTTTGAGCTAGCTCTTTGAAAATTGAAAAAAAAAAGTAGTTCTAAGTTCTGTCTCTATGGTTTGTTTCCTCTTGAAGCAGCCCTAGGCAGAGACTGCCTAAAGACATTTTCATTAGAAAGGTGTGCCAAGCGTCCAAAAGTACTGGTTTTCTGAAATCTCGGCAAAGATTTTTTCACCCAATCTTGATGATTCTCTGTGGTACTGATCAGTTCACTACGTCCACTTGGCTGCCCAATTTTCACTCTTCTAGGTTGAAGCGTTCGTTTCCAGTAAGAGTTTGAATTTTTAGGTATCACTCTGTTTTCTCCTATATAGATAGATGTGTTGGGAACTCTAAATGAAACACGGTTTGTGCTAGCTCTTTGAAAATTGACAAAAAAAAGTAGTTCTAAGTTCTGTCTCTAAGGTTTGTTTCCTCTTGAAGCACCCCTAAGCAGAGACTGCCTAAAGACATTTTCATTGAAAAGGTGTGCCAAGCGTCCAAAAGTACTGGTTTTCTGAAATCTCGGCAAACATTTTTTTCACCCAATCTTGATGATTCTCTGTGGTAGTGATCAGTGCACTGAGTCCACTTGGCTGCCCAATTTTGACTCTTCTAGGTTGAAGCATTTGTTTCCAGAAAGAGTTTGAATTTTTAGGTTTCACTCTGTTTTCTCCTATATAGATACATGTGTTGGGAACTCTAAATGAAACACGGTTTGTGCTAGCTCTTTGAAAATTGACAAAATAAAGTAGTTTTAGGTTCTGTCTCTATGGTTTGTTGCCTCTTGAAGCAGCCCTATCTGGAGACTGCCTAAATACACTTTCATTGGAAAGGTGTGCCAAGCGTCCAAAAGTACTGGTTTTCTGAAATCTCGGCAAACATTTTTTCACCCAATCATGATGATTCTCTGTGGTAGTGATCAGTTCACTAAGTCCACTTGGCTGTCCAATTTTCACTCTTCTAGGTTGAAGCGTTCGTTTCCAGTAAGAGTTTAACTTTTTAGGTTTCACTCTGTTTTCTCCTATATAGATAGATGAGTTGGGAACTCTAAATGAAACACGGTTTGTGCTAGCTCTTTGAAAATTGACAAAATAAAGTAGTTTTAGGTTCTGTCTCTATGGTTTGTTGCCTCTTGAAGCAGCCCTATCTGGAGACTGCCTAAATACACTTTCATTGGAAAGGTGTGCCAAGCGTCCAAAAGTACTGGTTTTCTGAAATCTCGGCAAACATTTTTTCACCCAATCTTGATGATTCTCTGTGGTAATGACCAGTTCACTAAGTCCACGTCGCTGCCAATTTTCACTCTTCTAGGTTGAAGTGTTCGTTTCCAGTAAGAGTTTGAATTTTTAGGTTTCACTCTGTTGTCTCCTATATAGATAGATGTGTTGGGAACTCTAAATGAAACACGGTTTGTGCTAGCTCTTTGAAAATTGACAAAATAAAGTAGTTTTAGATTCTGTCTTTAAGGTTTGTTTCCTCTTGAAGCAGCCCTAACTGGAGACTGCCTACATACACTTTCATTGGAAAGGTGTGCCAAGCGTCCAAAAGTACTGGTTTTCTGAAATCTCGGCAAACATTTTTTCACCCAATCTTTATGATTCTCTGTGGTAGTAATCAGTGCACTAAGTCCACTTGGCTGCCCAATTTTCACTCTTCTAGGTTGAAGCGTTCGTTTCCAGTAAGAGTTTGAAATATTAGGTTTCACTCTGTTTTCTCCTATATAGATAGATGTGTTTGGAACTCTAAATGAAACACGGTTTGTGCTAGCTCTTTGAAATTTGTCAAAATAAAGTAGTTTTAGGTTCTGTCTCTATGGTTTGTTTCCTCTTGAAGTAGCCCTACCTAGAGACTGCCTAAATACACTTTCATTGGAAAGGTGTGCCAAGCGTCCAAAAGTACTGGTTTTCTGAAATCTCGGCAAACATTTTTTCACCCAATCTTGATGATTCTCTGTGGTACTGATCAGTTCACTACGTCCACTTGGCTGCCCAATTGTCACTCTTCTAGGTTGAAGCGTTCGTTTCCAGTAAGAGTTTGAATTTTTAGGTATCACTCTGTTTTCTCCTATATAGATAGATGTGTTGGGAACTCTAAATGAAACACGGTTTGTGCTAGCTCTTTGAAAATTGACAAAATAAAGTAGTTCTAAGTTCTGTCTCTAAGGTTTGTTTCCTCTTGAAGCAGCCCTAAGCAGAGACTGCCTAAAGACATTTTCATTGGAAAGGTGTGCCAAGCGTCCAAAAGTACTGGTTTTCTCAAATCTCGGCAAAACTTTTTTCACCCAATCTTGATGATTCTCTGTGGTAGTGATCAGTGCACTAAGTCCACTTGGCTGCCCAATTTTCACTCTTCTAGGTTGAAGCATTCGTTTCCAGTAAGATTTTGAATTTTTAGGTTTCACTCTGTTATCTCCTATATAGATAGATATGTTGGGAACTCTAAATGAAACACGGTTTGTGCTAGCTCTCTGAAAATTAACAAAATAAAGTAGTTTTAGGTTCTGTCTCTATGGTTTGTTGCCTCTTTAAGCAGCCCTATCTGGAGACTGCCTAATTACACTTTCATTGGAAAGGTGTGCCAAGCGTCCACAAGTACTGGTTTTCTGAAATCTCGGCAAACATTTTTTCACCCAATCTTGATGATTCTCTGTGGTAGTGATCAGTTCACTAAGTCAACTTGGCTGCCCAATTTTGACTCTTCTAGGTTGAAGCGTTCGTTTCCAGTAAGAGTTTGAATTTTTAGGTTTCACTCTGTTTTCTCCTATATAGATACATGTGTTGGGAACTCTAAATGAAACACGGTTTGTGCTAGCTCTTTGAAAATTGACAAAATAAAGTAGTTTTAGGTTCTGTCTCTATGGTTTGTTGCCTCTTGAAGCAGCCCTATCTGGAGACTGCCTAAATACACTTTCATTGGAAAGGTGTGCCAAGCGTCCAAAAGTACTGGTTTTCTGAAATCTCGGCAAACATTTTTTCACCCAATCATGGTGATTCTCTGTGGTAGTGATCAGTTCACTAAGTCCACTTGGCTGTCCAATTTTCACTCTTCTAGGTTGAAGCGTTCGTTTCCAGTAAGAGTTTAACTTTTTAGGTTTCACTCTGTTTTCTCCTATATAGATAGATGAGTTGGGAACTCTAAATGAAACACGGTTTGTGCTAGCTCTTTGAAAATTGACAAAATAAAGTAGTTTTAGGTTCTGTCTCTATGGTTTGTTGCCTCTTGAAGCAGCCCTATCTGGAGACTGCCTAAATACACTTTCATTGGAAAGGTGTGCCAAGCGTCCAAAAGTACTGGTTTTCTGAAATCTCGGCAAACATTTTTTCACCCAATCTTGATGATTCTCTGTGGTAATGACCAGTTCACTAAGTCCACGTCGCTGCCAATTTTCACTCTTCTAGGTTGAAGTGTTCGTTTCCAGTAAGAGTTTGAATTTTTAGGTTTCACTCTGTTGACTCCTATATAGATAGATGTGTTGGGAACTCTAAATGAAACACGGTTTGTGCTAGCTCTTTGAAAATTGACAAAATAAAGTAGTTTTAGATTCTGTCTTTAAGGTTTGTTTCCTCTTGAAGCAGCCCTAACTGGAGACTGCCTACATACACTTTCATTGGAAAGGTGTGCCAAGCGTCCAAAAGTACTGGTTTTCTGAAATCTCGGCAAACATTTTTTCACCCAATCTTTATGATTCTCTGTGGTAGTAATCAGTGCACTAAGTCCACTTGGCTGCCCAATTTTCACTCTTCTAGGTTGAAGCGTTCGTTTCCAGTAAGAGTTTGAAATATTAGGTTCACTCTGTTTTCTCCTATATAGATAGATGTGTTTGGAACTCTAAATGAAACACGGTTTGTGCTAGCTCTTTGAAATTTGTCAAAATAAAGTAGTTTTAGGTTCTGTCTCTATGGTTTGTTCCTCTTGAAGTAGCCCTACCTAGAGACTGCCTAAATACACTTTCATTGGAAAGGTGTGCCAAGCGTCCAAAAAGTACTGGTTTCTGAAATCTCGGCAAACATTTTTTCACCCAATCTTGATGATTCTCTGTGGTACTGATCAGTTCACTACGTCCACTTGGCTGCCCAATTGTCACTCTTCTAGGTTGAAGCGTTCGTTTCCAGTAAGAGTTTGAATTTTTAGGTATCACTCTGTTTTCTCCTATATAGATAGATGTGTTGGGAACTCTAAATGAAACACGGTTTGTGCTAGCTCTTTGAAAATTGACAAAATAAAGTAGTTCTAAGTTCTGTCTCTAAGGTTTGTTTCCTCTTGAAGCAGCCCTAAGCAGAGACTGCCTAAAGACATTTTCATTGGAAAGGTGTGCCAAGCGTCCAAAAGTACTGGTTTTCTCAAATCTCGGCAAAACTTTTTCACCCAATCTTGATGATTCTCTGTGGTAGTGATCAGTGCACTAAGTCCACTTGGCTGCCCAATTTTCACTCTTCTAGGTTGAAGCATTCGTTTCCAGTAAGATTTTGAATTTTAGGTTTCACTCTGTTATCTCCTATATAGATAGATATGTTGGGAACTCTAAATGAAACACGGTTTGTGCTAGCTCTCTGAAAATTAACAAAATAAAGTAGTTTAGGTTCTGTCTCTATGGTTTGTTGCCTCTTTAAGCAGCCCTATCTGGAGACTGCCTAATTACACTTTCATTGGAAAGGTGTGCCAAGCGTCCACAAGTACTGGTTTTCTGAAATCTCGGCAAACATTTTTTCACCCAATCTTGATGATTCTCTGTGGTAGTGATCAGTTCACTAAGTCAACTTGGCTGCCCAATTTTGACTCTTCTAGGTTGAAGCGTTCGTTTCCAGTAAGAGTTTGAATTTTTTAGGTTTCACTCTGTTTTCTCCTATATAGATAGATGTGTTTGGAACTCTAAATAAAAACACGGTTTGTGCTAGATGTTTGAATATTGACAAAATAAAGTAGTTTTAGGTTCTGTCTCTATGGTTTGTTCTCTTGAAGCAGCCCTACATAGAGACTGCCTAAATACACTTTCATTGGAAAGGTGTGCCAAGCGTCCAAAAGTACTTTTTTTCTGAAATCTAAGCAAACATTTTTCACCCAATCTTGATGATTCTCTGTGGTAGTGATCAGTTCACGACGTCCAGTTGGCTGCCCAATTTTCACTCTTCTAGGTTGAAGCGCTCGTTTCCAGTAAGAGTTTGAAATTTTAAGTATCACTCTGTTTTCTCCTATATAGATAGATGTGTTGGGAACTCTAAATGAAACACGGTTTGTGCTAGCTCTTTGAAAATTGACAAAATAAAGTAGTTCTAAGTTCTGTCTCTAAGGTTTGTTTCCTCTTGAAGCACCCCTAAGCAGAGACTGCCTAAAGACATTTTCATTGGAAAGGTGTGCCAAGCGTCCAAAAGTACTGGTATTCTGATATCTCGGCAAACATTTTTTTCACCCAATCTTGATGATTCTCTGTGGTAGTGATCAGTGCACTAAGTCCACTTGGTTGCCCAATTTTCACTCTTCTAGGTTGAAGCATTCGTTTCCAGAAAGAGTTTGAATTTTTAGGTTTCACTCTGTTTTCTCCTATATAGATACATGTGTTGGGAACTCTAAATGAAACACGGTTTGTGCTAGGTCTTTGAAATTGACAAAATAAAGTAGTTTTAGGTTCTGTCTCTATGGTTTGTTGCCTCTTGAAGCAGCCCTATCTAGAGACTGCCTAAATACACTTTCATTGGAAAGGTGTGCCAAGCGTCCAAAAGTACTGGTTTTCTGAAATCTCGGCAAACATTTTTTCACCCAATCTTGATGATTCTCTGTGGTAGTGATCAGTTCACTAAGTCAACTTGGCTGCCCAATTTTCACTCTTCTAGGTTGAAGCGTTCGTTTCCAGTAAGAGAGTTTGAATTTTTAGGTTTCACTCTGTTTTCTCCTATATAGATAGATGTGTTTGGAACTCTAAATGAAACACGGTTTGTGCTAGATCTTTGAAATTTGTCAAAATAAGTAGTTTTAGGTTCTGCCTCTATGGTTTGTTTCCTCTTGAAGTAGCCCTACCGAGAGACTGCCTAAATACACTTTCATTGGAAAGGTGTGCCAAGCGTCCAAAAGTACTGGTTTTCTGAAATCTCGGCAAACATTTTTTCACTCAATCTTGATGATTCTCTGTGGTACTGATCAGTTCACTACGTCCACTTGGCTGCCCAATTTTCACTCTTCTAGGTTGAAGCGTTCGTTTCCAGTAAGAGTTTGAATTTTTAGGTTTCACTCTGTTTTCTCCTATATAGATAGATGTGTTGGGAACTCTAAATGGAAATACGGTTTGTGCTAGCTCTTTGAAATTTGACAATATAAAGCAGTTCTAAGTTCTGTCTCTAAGGTTTGTTTCCTCTTGAAGCAGCCCTAAGCAGAGACTGTCTAAAGACATTTTCATTGGAAAGGTGTGCCAAGCGTCCAAAAGTACTGGTTTTCTGAAATCTCGGCAAACCTTTTTTCACCCAATCTTGATGAGACATTGTGGTAATGATCAATTCACTAAGCCCACTTGGCTGCCCAATTTTCACTCTTCTAGGTTGAAGCGTTCGTTGCCAGTAAGAGTTTAAATTTTTAGGTTTCACTCTGTTTTCTCCTATATAGATAGATGTGTTGTGAAACACTAAATGAAACACGGTAGGTGCTAGCTTTTGAAAATTGAAAAAAAAGTAGTTCTAAGTTCTGTCTCTGTGGGTGTTTCCTCTTGAAGCAGCCCTAGGCAGAGACTGCCTAAAGACATTTTCATTGGAAAGGTGTGCCAAGCGTCCAAAAGTACTGGTTTTCTGAAATCTCGGCAAACATTTTTTTACCCAATCTGGATGATTCTCTCTGGTAGTGATCAGTTCACTAACCCCACTTGGCTGCCCAATTTTCACTCTTCTAGGTTGAAGTGTTTGTTTCCAGTAAGAGGTTGAATTTTTAGGTTTCACTCTGTTTTCTCCTATATAGATAGATGTGTTTGGAACTCTAAATGAAACACGGTTTGTGCTAGCTCTTTGAAAATTGACAAAATGAAGTAGTTTTAGGTTCTGTCTCTATGGTTTGTTTCCTCTTGTAGCAGTCCTACCTAGAGACTGCCTAAATACACTTTCATTGGAAAGGTGTGCCAAGCGTCCAAAACTACTGGTTTTCTGAAATCTCGGCAAAAATTTTTTCACCCAATCTTGATGATTCTCTGGGGTAGTGATCAGTTCACTAAGTCCACTTGGCAGCCCAGTTTTCACTCTTCTAGGTTGAAGCGTTCGTTTCCAGTAACAGTTTGAATTTTTAGGTTTCACTCTATTTTCTCCTATATAGATAGATGTGTTGGGAACTCTAAATGAAACACGGTAGGTGCTAGCTCTTTGAAAATTGACAAAATAAAGTAGTTCTAAGTTCTGTCTCTAAGGTTTGTTTCCTCTTGAAACACCCCTAAGCAGAGACTGCCTAAAGACATTTTCATTGGAAAGGTGTGCCAAGCGTCCAAAAGTACTGTTTTTCTGAAATCTCGGCAAACATTTTTTCACCCAATCATGATGATTCTCTGTGGTAGTGATCAGTTCACTAAGTCCACTTGGCTGTGCAATTTTCACTCTTCTAGGTTGAAGCGTTCGTTTCCAGTAACAGTTTAACTTTTTAGGTTTCACTCTGTTTTCTCCTATATAGATAGATGAGTTGGGAACTCTAAATGAAACACGGTTTGTGCTAGCTCTTTGAAAATTGACAAAATAAAGTAGTTTTAGGTTCTGTCTCTATGGTTTGTTGCCTCTTGAAGCAGCCCTATCTGGAGACTGCCTAAATACACTTTCATTGGAAAGGTGTGCCAAGCGTCCAAAAGTACTGGTTTTCTGAAATCTCGGCAAACATTTTTTCACCCAATCTTGATGATTCTCTGTGGTAATGACCAGTTCACTAAGTCCACGTCGCTGCCAATTTTCACTCTTCTAGGTTGAAGTGTTCGTTTCCAGTAAGAGTTTGAATTTTTAGGTTTCACTCTGTTGTCTCCTATATAGATAGATGTGTTGGGAACTCTAAATGAAACACGGTTT
Source organism: Callospermophilus lateralis (assembly GCF_048772815.1). NCBI lineage: Eukaryota > Metazoa > Chordata > Mammalia > Rodentia > Sciuridae > Callospermophilus > Callospermophilus lateralis. The sequence goes on from NW_027511340.1 coordinate 14,468, forward strand.
GTGCTAGCTCTTTGAAAATTGACAAAATAAAGTAGTTTTAGATTCTGTCTTTAAGGTTTGTTTCCTCTTGAAGCAGCCCTAACTGGAGACTGCCTACATACACTTTCATTGGAAAGGTGTGCCAAGCGTCCAAAAGTACTGGTTTTCTGAAATCTCGGCAAACATTTTTTCACCCAATTTGATGATTCTCTGTGGTAGTGATCAGTTCACTAAGTCAACTTGGCTGCCCAATTTTCACTCTTCTAGGTTGAAGCATTCGTTTCCAGTAAGAGTTTGATTTTTAGGTTCCACTCTGTTTTCTCCTATATAGATAGATGTGTTGGGAACTCTAAATGAAACACGGTTTGAGCTAGCTCTTTGAAAATTGAAAAAAAAAAGTAGTTCTAAGTTCTGTCTCTATGGTTTGTTTCCTCTTGAAGCAGCCCTAGGCAGAGACTGCCTAAAGACATTTTCATTAGAAAGGTGTGCCAAGTGTCCAAAAGTACTGGTTTTCTGAAATCTCGGCAAACATTTTTTCACCCAATGTTGATGATTCTCTGTGGTAATGACCAGTTCACTATGTCCACTTGGCTGCCCAATTTTCACTCTTCTAGGTTGAAGCATTCGTTTCCAGTAAGAGTTTGAATTTTTAGGTTTTACTCTGTTTTCTCCTATATAGATAGATGTGTTGGGAACTCTAAATGAAACACGGTTTGTGCTAGCTCTTTGAAATTTGTCAAAATAAAGTAGTTTTAGGTTCTGTCTCTATGGTTTGTTGCCTCTTGAAGCAGCCCAAACTGGAGACTGACTAAATACACTTTGATTGGAAAGGTGTGCAAAGCGTCCAAAAGTACTGGTTTTCTGAAATCTCGGCAAACATTTTTTCACCCAATCTTGATGATTCTCTGTGGTAGTGATCAGTTCACTATGTCAACTTGGCTGCCCAATTTTCACTCTTCCGGGTTGAAGCGTTCGTTTCCAGTAAGAGTTTGAATTTTTAGGTTTCACTCTGTTTTCTCCTATATAGATAGATGTGTTGGGAACTCTAAATGAAACACGGTTTGTGCTAGCTCTTTGAAAATTGAAAAAATAAAGTAGTTCTAAGTTCTGTCTCTAAGGTTTTTTTCCTCTTGAAGCAGCCCTAAGCAGAGACTGCCTAAAGACATTTTCATTGGAAAGGTGTGCCAATCGTCCAAAAGTACTGGTTTTCTGAAATCTCGGCAAACCTTTTTTCACCCAATCTTGATGAGACATTGTGGTAATGATCAGTTCACAAAGCCCACCTGGCTGTCCAATTTTCACTCTTCTAGGTTGAAGCGTTCGTTTCCAGTAAGAGTTTGAATTTTTAGGTTTCACTCTGTTTTCTCCTATATAGATAGATGTGTTGTTAACTCTAAATGAAACAAGGTAGGTGCTAGCTTTTTGAAAATTGAAAAAAAAGTAGTTCTAAGTTCTGTCTCTATTGTTTGTTTCCTCTTGAAGCAGTCCTAGGCAGAGACTGCCTAAAGATATTTTCATTGGAAAGGTGTGCCAAGCGTCCAAAAGTACTGGTTTTCTGAAATCTCGGCAAACATTTTTTCACCAAATCTTGATGATTCTCTGTGGTAATGATCAGTTCACTAAGTCTACTTGGCTGAACAATTTTCATTCTTCTAGGTTGAAGCGTTCATTTCCAGTAAGAGTTTGAATTTTTAGGTTTCACTCTGTTTTCTCCTATATAGATAGATGTGTTTGGAACTCTAAATGAAACACGGTTTGTGCTAGCTCTTTGAAATTTGTCAAAATAAAGTAGTTTTAGGTTCTGTCTCTATGGTTTGTTTCCTCTTGAAGTAGCCCTACCTAGAGACTGCCTAAATACACTTTCATTGGAAAGGTGTGCCAAGCGTCCAAACGTACTGGTTTTCTGAAATCTCGGCAAATATTTTTTCACCCAATCTTGATGATTCTCTGTGGTAGTGATCAGTTCACTAAGTCCACTTGGCTTCCCAGTTTTCACTTCTAGGTTGAAGCGTTCGTTTCCAGTAAGAGTTTGAATTTTTAGGTTTCACTCTGTTTTCTCCTATATAGAAAGATGTGTTGGGAACTCTAAATGAAACACGGTTTGTGCTAGATCTTTGAAAATTGACAAAATAAAGTAGTTTTAGGTTCTGTCTCTATGGTTTGTTTCCTCTAGAAGCAGACCTAACTAGAGACTGCCTAAACACACATTCATTGGAGAGGTGTGCCAAGCGTCCAAAAGTACTGGTTTTCTGAAATCTCGGCAAACATTTTTTCACCCAATCTTGATGAGATATTGTGGTAATGATCAGTTCACTAAGCTCACTTGGCTGCCCAATTTTCACACTCTAGGTAGAAGCGTTCATTTCCAGTAAGAGTTTGAATTTTATGTTTCACTCTGTTTTCTCCTATATAGATAGATGTGTTGGGAACTCTAAATGAAACACGGTTTGTGCTCGCTCTTTGAAATTTGACAAAATAAAGTAGTTTTAGGTTCTGTCTCTATGGTTTGTTGCCTCTTGAAACAGCCCTACCTAGAGACTGCCTAAATACAGTTTCATTGGAAAGTGTGGCAAGTGTCCAAACGTACTTGTTTTCTTAAATGTCGGCAACATTTTTTCACCCAATCTTGATGATTCTCTGAGGTAGTGATCAGTTAACTAAGTCCTCTTGGCTGCCCAATTTTCACTCTTCTAAGTTGAAGCGTTCGTTTCAGGTAAGAGTTTGAATTTTTAGGTTTCACTCTGTTTTCTCCTATATAGATACATGTGTTTGGAACTCTAATGAAACACAGTTTGTGCTAGATCTTTGAAAATTGACAAAATAAAGTAGTTTTAGGTTCTGTCTCTATGGTTTGTTTCCTCTAGAAGCAGCCCTAACTAGAGACTTCCTAAATACACTTTCATTGGAAAGGTGTGCCAAGCGTCCAAAAGTACTGGTTTTCTGAAATCTCGGCAAACCTTTTTTCACCCAATCTTGATGAGACATTGTGGTCATGATCAGTTCACTAAGTCCACTTGGCTTCCCAGTTTTCACTTTTCTAGGTTGAAGCGTTCGTTTCCAGTAAGAGTTTGAATTTTTAGGTATCACTCTGTTTTCTCCTATATAGATAGATGTGTTGGGAACTCTAAATGAAACACGGTTTGTGCTAGCTCTTTGAAAATTGACAAAATAAAGTAGTTCTAAGTTCTGTCTCTAAGGTTTGTTTCCTCTTGAAGCAGCCCTAAGCAGAGACTGCCTAAAGACATTTTCATTGGAAAGGTGTGCCAAGCGTCCAAAAGTACTGGTTTTCTGAAATCTCGGCAAACCTTTTTTCACCCAATCTTGATGATTTTCTGTGGTAATGATCAGTTCACTAAGTCCACTTGGCTGCCCAATTTTCACTCTTCTAGGTTGAAGCGTTCGTTTCCAATAAGAGTTTGAATTTTTAGGTTTCACTCTGTTTTCTCCAATATAGATAGATGTGTTTGGAACTCTAAATGAAACACGGTTTGTGCGAGATCTTTGAAAATTGACAAAATAAAGTAGTTTTAGGTTCTGTCTCTATGGTTTGTTGCCTCTTGAAGCAGCCCTAACTAGAGACTGCCCTAAACACACTTTCATTGGAAAGGTGTGCCAAGCGTCCAAAAGTACTGGTTTTCTGAAATCTCGGCAAACATTTTTTCACCCAATCTTGATGAGATATTGTGGTAATGATCAGTTCACTAAGCCCACTTGGCTGCCCAATTTTCACAACTCTAGGTTGAAGCGTTCATTTCCAGTAAGAGTTTGAATTTTATGTTTCACTCTGTTTTCTCCTATATAGATAGATGTGTTGGGAACTCTAAATGAAACACGGTTTGTGCTAGCTCTTTGAAATTTGACAAAATAAAGTAGTTTTAGGTTCTGTCTCTATGGTTTGTTTCCTCTTGAAACAGCCCTACCTAGAGACTGCCTAAATACACTTTCATTGGAAAGGTGTGCCAAGCGTCCAAAAGTACTGGTTTTCTGAAATCTCGGCAAACCTTTTTTCACCCAATCTTGATGAGACATTGTGGTCATGATCAGTTCACTAAGTCCACTTGGCTTCCCAATTTTCACTCTTCTAGGTTGAAGCGTTCGTTTCCAGTAAGGGTTTGAATTTTTAGGTTTTACTCTGTTTTCTCCTATATAGATAGATGTGTTGAGAACTCTAAATGAAACACGGTTTGTGCTAGCTCTTTGAAAATTGACAAAATATAGTAGTTCTAAGTTCTGTCTCTATTGTTTGTTTCCTCTTTAAGCAGCCCTAGGCAGAGACTGCCTAAAGACATTTTCATTAAAAAGGTGTGCCAAGCGTCCAAAGTACTGGTTTTCTGAATTCGCGGCAAACATTTTTTCAGCCAATGTTGATGATTCTCTGTGGTAATGACTAGTTCACTAAGTTCACTTGGCTGCCCAATTTTCACTCTTCTAGGTTGAAGCGTTCGTTTCCAGTAAGAGTCTGAATTTTTAGGTTTCACTCTGTTTTCTCCTATATAGATAGATGTGTTGGGAACTCTAAATGAAACACGGTTTGAGCTAGCTCTTTGAAAATTGACAAAATAAAGTAGTTCTAAGTTCTGTCTCTAAGGTTTGTTTCCTCTTGAAGCAGCCCTAGGCAGAGACTGCCTAAAGACATTTTCATTGGAAAGGTGTGCCAAGCGTCCAAAAGTACTGGTTTTCTGAAATCTCGGCAAACCTTTTTTCACCCAATCTTGAAGAGACACTGTGGTAATGATCAGTTCACTAAGCCCACGTGGCTGCCCAATTTTCACACTCTAGGTTGATGCGTTCGGTTCCAGTAAGAGTTTGAATTTTTAGGTTTCACTCTGTTTTCTTCTATATATATAGATGTGTTGGGAACTCTAAATAAACACGGTTTGTGCTAGCTCTTTGAAAATTGACAAAATAAAGTAGTTCTAAGTTCTGTCTCTATGGTTTGTTTCCTCTTGAAGCAGCCCTACCTAGAGACTGGCTAAATACACTTTCATTGGAAAGGTGTGCCAAGCGTCCAAAAGTACTGGTTTTCTGAAATATCGGCAAACATTTTTTCACCAAATCTTGATGATTCTCTGTGGTAATGATCAGTTAACTAAGTCCACTTGGCTGAACAATTTTCATTCTTCTAGGTTGAAGCGTTCGTTTCCAGTAAGAGTTTGAATTTTTATATTTCACTCTGTTTTCTCCTATATAGATAGATGTGTTTGAACTCTAAATGAAACACGGTTTGTGCTAGCTCTTTGAAATTTGTCAAAATAAAGTAGTTTTAGGTTCTGTCTCTATGGTTTGTTTCCTCTTGAAGTAGCCCTACCTAGAGACTGCCTAAATACACTTTCATTGGAAAGGTGTGCCAAGCGTCCAAACGTACTGGTTTTCTGAAATCTCGGCAAACATTTTTTCACCCAATCTTGATGATTCTCTGTAGTAGTGATCAGTTCACTAAGTCCACTTGGCTGCCCAATTTTCACTCTTCTAGGTTGAAGCGATCGTTCCAGTAAGAGTTTGAATTGTTAGGTTTCACTCTGTTTTCTCCTGTAGAGATAGATGTGTTGGGAACTCTAAATGAAACACGGTTTGTGCTAGATCTTTGAAAATTGACAAAATAAAGTAGTTTTAGGTTCTGTCTCTATGGTTTGTTGCCTCTTGAAGCAGCCCTATCTGGAGACTCCCTAAATACACTTTCATTGGAAAGGTGTGCCAAGCGTCCAAAAGTACTGGTTTCTGAAATCTCGACAAACATTTTTTCACCCAATCTTGATGATTCTCTGTGGTAATGACCAGTTCACTAAGTACACTTCGCTGCCCAATTTTCACTGTTCTAGGTTGAAGTGTTCGTTTCCAGTAAGAGTTTGAATTTTTAGGTTTCACTCTGTTGTCTCCTATATAGATAGATGTGTTGGGAACTCTAAATGAAACACGGTTTGTGCTAGCTCTTTGAAAATTGACAAAATAAAGTAGTTTAGATTCTGTCTTTAAGGTTTGTTTCCTCTTGAAGCAGCCCTACCTGGAGAGTGCCTACATACACTTTCATTGGAAAGGTGTCCCAAGCGTCCAAAAGTACTGGTTTTCTGAAATCTCGGCAAACATTTTTTCACCCAATCTTGATGATTCTCTGTGATAGTGATCAGTTCACTAAGTCAACTTGGCTGCCCAATTTTCAATCTTCTAGGTTGAAGCGTTCGTTTCCAGTAAGAGTTTGAATTTTTAGGTTCCAGTCTGTTTTTTCCTATATAGATAGATGTGTTGGGAACTCTAAATGAAACACGGTTTGAGCTAGCTCTTTGAAAATTGAAAAAAAAAGTAGTTCTAAGTTCTGTCTCTATGGTTTGTTTCCTCTTTAAGCAGCCCTAGGCAGAGACTGCCTAAAGACATTTCATTAAAAAGGTGTGCCAAGCGTCCAAAAGTACTGGTTTTCTGAATTCGCGGCAAACATTTTTTCACCCAATGTTGATGATTCTCTGTGGTAATGACCAGTTCACTAAGTCCACTTGGCTGCCCAATTTTCACTCTTCTAGGTTGAAGCGTTCGTTTCCAGTAAGAGTTTGAATTTTTAGGTTTTACTCTGTTTTGTCCTATATAGATAGATGTGTTGGGAACTCTAAATGAAACACGGTTTGTGCTAGCTCTTTGAAATTTGACAAAATAAAGTAGTTTTAGGTTCTGTCTCTATTGTTTGTCTCCTCTTGAAGCAGCCCTACCTAGAGACTACCTAAATACACTTTCATTGGAAAGGTGTGCCAAGCGTCCAAACGTACTGGTTTTCTTAAATCTTGGCAAACATTTTTTCACCCAATCTTGATGATTCTCTGTGGTATTGATCAGTTCACTAAGTCCACTTGGCTGCCCAATTTTCACTCTTCTAGGTTGAAGCGTTCGTTTCCAGTAAGAGTTTGAATTTTTAGTATCACTCTGTTTTCTCCTTTATAGATAGATGTGTTGGGAACTCTAAATGAAACACGGTTTGTGCTAGGGCTTTGAAAATTGAGAAAAAAAAGTAGTTCTAAGTTATGTCTCTAAGGTTTGTTTCCTGTTGAAGCAGCCCTAAGCAAAGACTGCCTAAAGACATTTTCATTGGAAAGGTGTGCCAAGCGTCCAAAAGTACTGGTTTTCTGAAATCTCGGCAAACCTTTTTTCACCCAATCTTGATGAGACTTTGTGGTAATGATCAGTTCACTAAGCCGACTTGGCTGCCCAATTTTCACTCTTCTAGGTTGAAGCGTTCTTTTCCAGGAAGAGTCTGAATTTTGAGGTTTCTCTCTGTTTTCTCCTATATAGATAGATGTGTTGGGAACTCTAAATGAAACACGGTTTGAGCTAGCTCTTTGAAAATTGAAAAAAAAAGTAGCTCTAAGTTCTGTCTCTATGGTTTATTTCCTCTTGAAGCAGCCCTACCTAGAGACTGCCTAAATACACTTTCATTGGAAAGGTGTGCCAAGCGTACAAACGTACTGGTTTTCTTAAATCTCGGCAAACATTTTTTCACCCAATCTTGATGATTCTCTGCGGTAGTGATCAGTTCACTAAGTCCACTTGGCTGCCCAATTTTCACTCTTCTAGGTTGAAGCGTTCGTTTCCAATAAGAGTTTGAATTTTTAGGTTTCACTCTGTTTTCTCCTATATAGATAGATGTGTTTGGAACTCTAAATGAAACACGGTTTGTGCTAGCTCTTTGAAATTTGACAAAATAAAGTAGTTTTAGGTTCAGTCTCTATGGTTTGTCTCCTCTTGAAGCAGCCCTACCTAGAGACTGCCTAAATACACTTTCATTGGAAAGGTGTGCCAAGCGTACAAACGTACTGGTTTTCTTAAATCTCGGCAAACATTTTTTCACCCAATCTTGATGATTCTCTGCGGTAGTGATCAGTTCACTAAGTCCACTTGGCTGCCCAATTTTCACTCTTCTAGGTTGAAGCGTTCTTTTCCAGTAAGAGTTTGAATTTTTAGGTATCACTCTGTTTTCTCCTTTATAGATAGATGTGTTGGGAACTCTAAATGAAACACGGTTTGTGCTAGATCTTTGAAAATTGACCAAATAAAGTAGTTCTAAGTTCTGTCTCTAAGGTTTGTTTCCTCTTGAAGCAGCCCTAAAAAGAGACTGCCTAAAGACATTTTCATTGGAAAGGTGTGCCAAGCGTCCAAAAGTACTGGTTTTCTGAAATCTCGGCAAAACTTTTTTCACCCAATCTTGATGAGACATTGTGGTAATGATCAGTTCACTAAGCCCACTTGGCTGCCCAATTTTCACACTCTAGGTTGAAGCGTTCGTTTCCAGTAAGAGTTTGAATTTTTAGGTTTCACTCTGTTTCTCCTATATAGATAGATGTGTTGGGAAATCTAAATGAAACACGGTTTGTGCTAGCTCTTTGAAATTTGACAAAACAAAGTAGTTTTAGGTTCTGTCTCTATGCGTTGTTTCCTCTTGAAACAGCCCTAACTAGAGACTCCCTAAATACACTTTAATTTGAAAGGTGTGCCAAGCGTCCAAAAGTACTGGTTTTCTGAAATCTCGGCAAACATTTTTTCACCCAATCTTGATGAGACATTGTGGTAATGATCAGTTCACTAAGTTCACTTGGCTGCCCAATTTTCTCTCTTCTAGGTTGAAGTGTTCGTTTCCAGTAAGAGTTTGAATTTTTAGGTTTCACTCTGTTTTCTCCTATATAGATAGATGTGTTTGGAACTCTAAATGAAACACGGTTTGAGCTAGCTTTTTGAAATTTGACAAAATAAAGTAGTTTTAGGTTCTCTCTCTATGGTTTGTTTCCTCTTGAAGCAGCCCTAGGTAGAGACTGCCTAAATACACTTTCATTGGAAAGGTGAGCCTAGCGTCCAAACGTACTGGTTTTCTTAAATCTCGGCAAACATTTTTTCACCCAATCTTGATGATTCTCTGGGGTAGTGATCAGTTCACTAAGTCCACTTGGATGCCCAATTTTCACTCTTCTAGGTTGAAGCGTTCGTTTCCAGTAAGAGTTTGAATATTAGGTTTCACTCTGTTTTCTCCTATATAGATAGATGTGGTGGGAACTCTAAATGAAACTCGGTTTGTGCTAGATCTTTGAAAATTGACAAAATAAAGTAGTTTTAGGTTCTGTATTTATGGTTTGTTTTCTCTTGAAGCAGCCCTAACTAGAGACTGCCTAAATACACTTTCATTGGAAAGGTGTGCCAAGCGTCCAAAAGTACAGGTTTTCTGAAATCTCCGCAAACATTTTTTCACCCAATCTTGATGATTCTCTGTGGTAGTGATCAGTTCACTAAGTCCACTTGGCTGCCCAATTTTCAGTCTCCTAGGTTGAAGCGTTCGTTTCCAGTAAGAGTTTGAATTTTTAGGTTTTACTCTGTTTTCTCCTATATAGATAGATGTGTTGGGAACTCTAAATGAAACACGGTTTGTGCTAGCTCTTTGAAATTTGACAAAATAAAGTAGTTTTAGGTTCTGTCTCTATGGTTTGATTCCTCTTGAAGCAGCCCTAACTAGAGACTGCCTAAATACACTTTCATTAGAATGGTGTGCCAGCGTCCAAAATTACTGGTTTTCTGAAATATCGGCAAACATTTTTTCACCCAATCTTGATGATTCTCTGTGGTAGTGATCAGTTCACTAAGTCCACTTGACTGCCCAATTTTCACTCTTCTAGGTGAAGCGTTCGTTTCCAGTAAGAGTTTGAATTTTTAGGTTTCACTCTGTTTTCTCCTATATAGATAGATGTGTTTGGAACTCTAAATGAAACACGGTTTGAGCTAGCTCTTTGAAATTTGACAAAATAAAGTAGTTTTAGGTTCTCTCTCTATGGTTTGTTTCCTCTTGAAGCAGCCCTAGGTAGAGACTGAATAAATACACTTTCATTGGAAAGGTGAGCCTAGCGTCCAAACGTACTGGTTTTCTTAAATCTCGGCAAACATTTTTTCACCCAATCTTGATGATTCTATGTGGTAGTGATCAGTTCACTAAGTCCACTTGGATGCCCAATTTTCACTCTTCTAGGTTGAAGCGTTCGTTTCCAGTAAGAGTTTGAATATTTAGGTTTCACTCTGTTTTCTCCTATATAGATAGATGTGGTGGGAACTCTAAATGAAACTCGGTTTGTGCTAGATCTTTGAAAATTGACAAAATAAAGTAGTTTTAGGTTCTGTATTTATGGTTTGTTTTCTCTTGAAGCATCCCTAACTAGAGACTGCCTAAATACACTTTCATTGGAAAGGTGTGCCAAGCGTCCAAAAGTACAGGTTTTCTGAAATCTCCGCAAACATTTTTTCACCCAATCTTGATGATTCTCTGTGGTAGTGATCAGTTCACTAAGTCCACTTGGCTGCCCAATTTTCAGTCTCCTAGGTTGAAGCGTTCGTTTCCAGTAAGAGTTTGAATTTTTAGGTTTTACTCTGTTTTCTCCTATATAGATAGATGTGTTGGGAACTCTAAATGAAACACGGTTTGTGCTAGCTCTTTGAAATTTGACAAAATAAAGTAGTTTTAGGTTCTGTCTCTATGGTTTGATTCCTCTTGAAGCAGCCCGAACTAGAGACTGCCTAAATACACTTTCATTAGAATGGTGTGCCAGCGTCCAAAAGTACTGGTTTTCTGAAATATCGGCAAACATTTTTTCACCCAATATTGATGATTCTCTGTGGTAGTGATCAGTTCACTAAGTCCACTTGACTGCCAATTTTCACTCTTCTACGTTGAAGCGTTCGTTTCCAGTAAGAGTTTGAATTTTTAGGTTTCACTCTGTTTTCTCCTATATAGATAGATGTGTTTGGAACTCTAAATGAAACACGGTTTGAGCTAGCTCTTTGAAATTTGACAAAATAAAGTAGTTTTAGGTTCTCTCTCTATGGTTTGCTTCCTCTTGAAGCAGCCCTAGGTAGAGACTGCCTAAATACACTTTCATTGGAAAGGTGTGCCAAGCGTCCAAAAGTACTGGTTTTCTGAAATCTCGGCATTTTTTTCACGCAATCTTGATGATTCTCTGTGTTAGTGATCAGTTCACTAAGCCCACTTGGCTGCCCAATTTTCACTCTCCTAGGTTGAAGCGTTCGTTTCCAGTAGGAGTTTGAAATTTTAGGTTTTACTCTGTTTTCTCCTATAGATAGATGTGTTGGGAACTCTAAATGAAACACGGTTTGTGCTAGCTCTTTGAAATTTGACAAAATAAAGTAGTTTTAGTTCTGTCTCTATGGTTTGATTCCTCTTTAAGCAGCCCTAACTAGAGACTGCCTAAATACTCTTTCATTGGACAATTGTGCCAAGTGTCCAAAAGTACTGGTTTTCTGAAATCTCGGCAAACATGTTTTCACCCAATCTTGATGATTCTCTGTGGTAGTGATCAGTTCACTAAGTCCACTTGACTGCCCAATTTTCACTCTTCTAGGTTGAAGCATTCGTTTCCAGTAAGAGTTTGAATTTTTAGGTTTCACTCTGTTTTCTCCTATATAGATAGATGTGTTGGGAACTCCAAATGAAACACGGTTTGAGCTATCTCTTTGAAAATTGAAAAAAAAAGTAGCTCTAAGTTCTTTCTCTATGGTTTGTTTCTTCTTGAAGCAGCCCTAGGTAGAGACTGCCTAAAGATATTTTCATTGGAAAGGTGT
>NW_027511341.1:0-26032 GCF_048772815.1 Callospermophilus lateralis
AGATTTCAGCAAACTAGTAGTTTTTTTGGAAGCTTGGCAACCCCTTTCAAACGAAAGTGTTTTTCGCCAGTCTCTGCATGGGGGTACTTCAAGAGGAAACAAACCATAGAAATAGAACTTAGAACTACTTCATTTGGTCAAGTTTCAAGGAGCTAGCACAAACCGTGTTTGATGTAGAGTTTCAAACACATGTATCTATATAGCAGAAAACAGAGTGAAACCTAAAAATTCAAAGTGTTACTGGAAACGAACGCTTGAACCTAGAAGAATGAATGTTGGGCAGCCAAGTGAGATTAGTGAACTGATCATTACCACCAAGTATCATCAAGATTTTGTGAAAAAAGGTTTGCTGAGATTTCAGCAAACTAGTAGTTTTTTGGAAGCTTGGCCACCCCTTTCAAACGAAAGTGTTTTTTGCCAGTCTCTGCATGGGGTATTCAAGAGGAAACAAACCATAGAGATAGAACTCAGAACTACTTCATTTGCTCAAGTTTCAAGGAGCTAGCACAAACCGTGTTTGATTTAGTATTCCAAACACAGCTATCTATGTAGGAGAAAACAGAGTGAAACCTAAAAATTCAAACTGTTACTGGAAACGAATGCTTCAACCTAGAAGAATAAAAATTGGGCAGCCAAGTGGGATTAGTGAACTGATCATTACCACCAAGTATCATCAAGATTTGGTGAAAAAAGGTTTGCTGAGATTTCAGCAAACTAGTAGTTTTTTGGAAGCTTGGCAACCCCTTTCAAACGAAAGTGTTTTTCGCCAGTCTCTGCATGGGGTACTTCAAGAGGAAACAAACCATAGAGATAGAACTTAGAACTACTTCATTTGGTCAAGTTTTAAGGAGCTAGCACAAACCGTGTTTGATTTAGAATTCCAAACACAGCTATCTATGTAGGAGAAAACAGAGTGAAACCTAAAAATTCAAACTGTTACTGGAAACGAATGCTTCAACCTAGAAGAATAAAAATTGGGCAGCCATGTGGGATTAGTGAACTGATCATTACCACCAAGTATCATCAAGATTAGGTGAAAAAATGTTTGCAGAGATTTCAGCAAACTAGTAGTATTTTGGAAGCTTGGCAACCCCTTTGAAACGAAAGTGTTTTTCGCCAGTCTCTGCATGGGGTACTTCAAGAGGAAACAAACCATAGAGATAGAACTTAGAACTACTTCATTTTGTCAAGTTTCACGGAGCTAGCACAAACCGTGTTTGATTTAGAGTTTCAAACACATCTATCTATATAGCAGAAAACAGAGTGAAACCTAAAAATTCAAAGTGTTACTGGAAACGAACGCTTGAACCTAGAAGAGTGAAAGTTGGGCAGCGAAGTGAGATTAGTGAACTGATCATTACCACCAAGTATCATCAAGATTTGGTGAAAAAAGTTTTGCTGAGATTTCAGCAAACTAGTAGTTTTTTGGAAGCTTGGCAACCCCTTTCAAATGAAAGTGTTTTTCGCCAGTCTCTGCATGGGGTACTTCAAGAGGAAACAAACCATAGAGATAGAACTTAGAACTACTTCATTTGGTCAAGTTTCAAGGAGCTAGCACAAACCGTGTTTGATTTAGAGTTTCAAACACATCTATCTATATAGCAGAAAACAGAGTGAAACCTACAAGTTCAAAGTGTTACTGGAAACGAATGCTTCAACCTAGAAGAATAAAATTGGGTAGCCAAGTGGGATTAGTGAACTGATCATTACCACCAAGTATCATTAAGATTTGGTGAAAAAAGTTTTGCTGAGATTTCAGCAAACTAGTAGTTTTTTGGAAGCTTGGCCACCCCTTTCAAACGAAAGTGTTTTTCGCCAGTCTCTGCATGGGGTACTTCAAGAGGAAACAAACCATAGAGATGGAACATAGAACTACTTCATTTGGTAAAGTTACAAGGAGCTAGCACAAACCGTGTTTGATTTAGAGTTTCAAACACATCTATCTATGTAGCAGAAAACAGAGTGAAACCTAAAAATTCAAAGTGTTACTGGAAACAAACTCTTGAACCTAGAAGAGTGAAAGTTGGGCAGCGAAGTGAGATTAGTGAACTGATCATTACCACCAAGTATCATCAAGATTTGGTGAAAAAATGTTTGCTGAGATTTCAGCAAACTAGTAGTTTTTTTGGAAGCTTGGCAACCCCTTTCAAACGAAAGTGTTTTTCGCCAGTCTCTGCATGGGGTACTTCAAGAGGAAACAAACCATAGAGATAGAACTTAGAACTACTTCATTTGGTCACGTTTCAAGGAGCTAGCACAAACCGTGTTTGATGTAGAGTTTCAAACACATGTATCTATATAGCAGAAAACAGAGTGAAACCTAAAAATTCAAAGTGTTACTGGAAACGAACGCTTGAACCTAGAAGAATGAATGTTGGGCAGCCAAGTGAGATTAGTGAACTGATCATTACCACCAAGTATCATCAAGATTTTGTGAAAAAAGGTTTGCTGAGATTTCAGCAAACTAGTAGTTTTTTGGAAGCTTGGCCACCCCTTTCAAACGAAAGTGTTTTTCGCCAGTCTCTGCATGGGGTATTCAAGAGGAAACAAACCATAGAGATAGAACTCAGAACTACTTCATTTGCTCAAGTTTCAAGGAGCTAGCACAAACCGTGTTTGATTTAGTATTCCAAACACAGCTATCTATGTAGGAGAAAACAGAGTGAAACCTAAAAATTCAAACTGTTACTGGAAACGAATGCTTCAACCTAGAAGAATAAAAATTGGGCAGCCAAGTGGGATTAGTGAACTGATCATTACCACCAAGTATCATCAAGATTTGGTGAAAAAAGGTTTGCTGAGATTTCAGCAAACTAGTAGTTTTTTGGAAGCTTGGCAACCCCTTTCAAACGAAAGTGTTTTTCGCCAGTCTCTGCATGGGGTACTTCAAGAGGAAACAAACCATAGAGATAGAACTTAGAACTACTTCATTTGGTCAAGTTTCAAGGAGCTAGCACAAACCGTGTTTGATTTAGAATTCCAAACACAGCTATCTATGTAGGAGAAAACAGAGTGAAACCTAAAAATTCAAACTGTTACTGGAAACGAATGCTTCAACCTAGAAGAATAAAAATTGGGCAGCCATGTGGGATTAGTGAACTGATCATTACCACCAAGTATCATCAAGATTAGGTGAAAAAATGTTTGCTGAGATTTCAGCAAACTAGTAGTATTTTGGAAGCTTGGCAACCCCTTTGAAACGAAAGTGTTTTTCGCCAGTCTCTGCATGGGGTACTTCAAGAGGAAACAAACCATAGAGATAGAACTTAGAACTACTTCATTTTGTCAAGTTTCACGGAGCTAGCACAAACCGTGTTTGATTTAGAGTTTCAAACACATCTATCTATATAGCAGAAAACAGAGTGAAACCTAAAAATTCAAAGTGTTACTGGAAACGAACGCTTGAACCTAGAAGAGTGAAAGTTGGGCAGCGAAGTGAGATTAGTGAACTGATCATTACCACCAAGTATCATCAAGATTTGGTGAAAAATGTTTTGCTGAGATTTCAGCAAACTAGTAGTTTTTTGGAAGCTTGGCAACCCCTTTCAAATGAAAGTGTTTTTCGCCAGTCTCTGCATGGGGTACTTCAAGAGGAAACAAACCATAGAGATAGAACTTAGAACTACTTCATTTGGTCAAGTTTCAAGGAGCTAGCACAAACCGTGTTTGATTTAGAGTTTCAAACACATCTATCTATATAGCAGAAAACAGAGTGAAACCTACAAGTTCAAAGTGTTACTGGAAACGAATCCTTCAACCTAGAAGAATAAAAATTGGGTAGTCAAGTGGGATTAGTGAACTGATCATTACCACCAAGTATCATTAAGATTTGGTGAAAAAAGTTTTGCTGAGATTTCAGCAAACTAGTAGTTTTTTGGAAGCTTGGCCACCCCTTTCAAACGAAAGTGTTTTTCGCCAGTCTCTGCATGGGGTACTTCAAGAGGAAACAAACCATAGAGATAGAACTTAGAACTACTTCATTTGGTAAAGTTACAAGGAGCTAGCACAAACCGTGTTTGATTTAGAGTTTCAAACACATCTATCTATATAGCAGAAAACAGAGTGAAACCTAAAAATTCAAAGTGTTACTGGAAACGAACGCTTGAACCTAGAAGAGTGAATGTTGGGCAGCCAAGTGAGATCAGTGAACTGATCATTACCACCAAGTATCATCAAGATTTGGTGAAAAAATGTTTGCTGAGATTTCAGCAAACTAGTAGTTTTTTGGAAGCTTGGCAACCCCTTTCAAACGAAAGTGTTTTTCGCCAGTCTCTTCATGGGGTACTTCAAGAGGAAACAAACCATAGAGATAGAACTTAGAACTACTTCATTTGGTCAAGTTTCAAGGAGCTAGCACAAACCGTGTTTGATGTAGAGTTTCAAACACATCGATCTATATAGCAGAAAACAGAGTGAAACCTAAAAATTCAAAGTGTTACTGGAAACGAACGCTTGAACCTAGAAGAGTGAATGTTGGGCAGCCAAGTGAGATTAGTGAACTCATCATTACCACCAAGTATCATCAAGATTTGGTGAAAAAATGTTTGCTGAGATTTCAGCAAACTAGTAGTTTTTTGGAAGCTTGGCAACCCCTTTCAAACGAAAGTGTTTTTCGCCAGTCTCTGCATGGGGCACTTCAAGAGGAAACAAACCATAGAGATAGAACTTAGAACTACTTCATTTGGTCAAGTTTCAAGGAGCTAGCACAAACCGTGTTTGATTTAGAATTCCAAACACAGCTATCTATGTATGAGAAAACAGAGTGAAACCTAAAAATTGAAACTGTTACTGGAAACGAATGCCTCAACCTAGAAGAATAAAAATTGGGCTGGAAAGTGGTATTAGTGAACTGATCATTACCACCAAGTATCATCA
Source organism: Callospermophilus lateralis (assembly GCF_048772815.1). Lineage (NCBI taxonomy): Eukaryota > Metazoa > Chordata > Mammalia > Rodentia > Sciuridae > Callospermophilus > Callospermophilus lateralis. The sequence goes on from NW_027511341.1 coordinate 4,876, forward strand.
AGATTTGGTGAAAAAAGGTTTGCTGAGATTTCAGCAAACTAGTAGTTTTTTGGAAGCTTGGCAACCCCTTTCAAACGAAAGTGTTTTTCGCCAGTCTCTGCATGGGGTACTTCAAGAGGAAACAAACCACAGAGAAAGAACTTAGAACTACTTCATTTTGTCAAGTTTCACGGTGCTAGCACAAACCGTGTTTGATTTAGAGTTTCAAACACATCTATCTATATAGCAGAAAACAGAGTGAAACCTAAAAATTCAAAGTGTTACTGGAAACGAACGCTTGAACCTAGAAGAGTGAAAGTTGGGCAGCCAAGTGAGATTAGTGAACTGATCATTACCACCAAGTATCATCAAGATTTGGTGAAAAAATGTTTGCTGAGATTTCAGCAAACTAGTAGTTTTTTGGAAGCTTGGCAACCCCTTTCAAACGAAAGTGTTTTCGCCAGTCTCTTCATGGGGTACTTCAAGAGGAAACAAACCATAGAGATAGAACTTAGAACTACTTCATTTGGTCAAGTTTCAAGGAGCTAGCACAAACCGTGTTTGATTTAGAATTCCAAACACAGCTATCTATGCAGGAGAAAACAGAGTGAAACCTAAAAATTCAAACTGTTACTGGAAACGAATGCTTCAACCTGGAAGAATAAAAATTGGGCAGCCATGTGGGATTAGTGAACTGATCATTACCACCAAGTATCATCAAGATTAGGTGAAAAAATGTTTGCTGAGATTTCAGCAAACTAGTAGTATTTTGGAAGCTTGGCAACGCCTTTGAAACGAAAGTGTTTTTCGCCAGTCTCTGCATGGGGTACTTCAAGAGGAAACAAACCATAGAGATAGAACTTAGAACTACTTCATTTTGTCAAGTTTCACGGAGCTAGCACAAACCGTGTTTGATTTAGAGTTTCAAACACATCTATCTATATAGCAGAAAACAGAGTGAAACCTAAAAATTCAAAGTGTTACTGGAAACGAACGCTTGAACCTAGAAGAGTGAAAGTTGGGGAGCGAAGTGAGATTAGTGAACTGATCATCACCACCAAGTATCATCAAGATTTGGTGAAAAAAGTTTTGCTGAGATTTCAGCAAACTAGTAGTTTTTTGGAAGCTTGGCCACCCCTTTCAAACGAAAGTGTTTTTCGCCAGTCTCTGCATGGGGTACTTCAAGAGGAAACAAACCATAGAGATGGAACATAGAACTACTTCATTTGGTAAAGTTACAAGGAGCTAGCACAAACCATGTTTGATTTAGAGTTTCAAACACATCTATCTATGTAGCAGAAAACAGAGTGAAACCTAAAAATTCAAAGTGTTACTGGAAACAAACTCTTGAACCTAGAAGAGTGAAAGTTGGGCAGCCAAGTGAGATTAGTGAACTGATCATTACCACCAAGTATCATCAAGATTTGGTGAAAAAAAGGTTTGCTGAGATTTCAGCAAACTAGTAGTTTTTTTGGAAGCTTGGCAACCCCTTTCAAACGAAAGTGTTTTTCGCCAGTCTCTGCATGGGGTACTTCAAGAGGAAACAAACCATAGAGATAGAACTTAGAACTACTTCATTTGGTCAAGTTTCAAGGAGCTAGCACAAACCGTGTTTGATGTAGAGTTGCAAACACATCTATCTATATAGCAGAAAACAGAGTGAAACCTAAAAATTCAAAGTGTTACTGGAAACGAACGCTTGAACCTAGAAGAATGAATGTTTGGCAGCCAAGTGAGATTAGTGAACTGATCATTACTACCAAGTATCATCAAGATTTGGTGACAAAATGTTTGCTGAGATTTCAGCAAACTAGTAGTTTTTTGGAAGCTTGGCAAACCCTTTCAAACGAAAGTGTTTTTCGCCAGTCTCTGCATGGGGTACTTCAAGAGGAAACTAACCATAGAGATAGAACTCAGAAGTACTTCATTTGGTCAAGTTTCAAGGAGCTAGCACAAACGTGTTTGATTTAGAATTCCAAACACAGCTATCTATGTATGAGAAAACAGAGTGAAACCTAAAATTGAAACTGTTACTGGAAACGAATGCCTCAACCTAGAAGAATAAAAATTGGGCAGGAAAGTGGGATTAGTGAACTGATCATTACCACCAAGTATCATCAAGATTTGGTGAAAAAAGGTTTGCTGAGATTTCAGCAAACTAGTAGTTTTTTGGAAGCTTGGCAACCCCTTTCAAACGAAAGTGTTTTTCGCCAGTCTCTGCATGGGGTATTTCAAGAGGAAACAAACCACAGAGAAAGAACTTAGAACTACTTCATTTTGTCAAGTTTCACGGAGCTAGCACAAACCGTGTTTGATTTAGAGTTTCAAACACATCTACCTATATAGCAGAAAACAGAGTGAAACCTAAAAATTCGAAGTGTTACTGGAAACGAACGCTTGAACCTAGAAGAGTGAAAGTTGGGCAGCGAAGTGAGATTAGTGAACTGATCATCACCACCAAGTATCATCAAGATTTGGTGAAAAAAGTTTTGCTGAGATTTCAGCAAACTAGTAGTTTTTTGGAAGCTAGGCAACCCCTTTCAAAGAAAGTGTTTTTCGCCAGTGTCTGCATGGGGTACTTCAAGAGGAAACAAACCATAGAGATAGAACTTAGAACTACTTCATTTGGTCAAGTATCAAGGAGCTAGCACAAACCGTGTTTGATTTAGAGTTTCAAACACATCTATCTATATAGCAGAAAACAGAGTGAAACCTACAAGTTCAAAGTGTTACTGGAAACGAATGCTTCAACCTAGAAGAATAAAAATTGGGTAGCCAAGTGGGATTAGTGAACTGATCATTACCACCAAGTATCATTAAGATTTGGTGAAAAAAGTTTTGCTGAGATTTCAGCAAACTAGTAGTTTTTTGGAAGCTTGGCCACCCCTTTCAAACGAAAGTGTTTTTCGCCAGTCTCTGCATGGGGTACTTCAAGAGGAAACAAACCATAGAGATAGAACTTAGAACTACTTCATTTGGTCAAGTTTCAAGGAGCTAGCACAAACCGTGTTTGATGTAGAGTTTCAAACACATGTATCTATATAGCAGAAAACAGAGTGAAACCTAAAAATTCAAAGTGTTACTGGAAACGAACGCTTGAACCTAGAAGAATGAATGTTGGGCAGCCAAGTGAGATTAGTGAACTGATCATTACCACCAAGTATCATCAAGATTTTGTGAAAAAAGGTTTGCTGAGATTTCAGCAAACTAGTAGTTTTTTGGAAGCTTGGCCACCCCTTTCAAACGAAAGTGTTTTTCGCCAGTCTCTGCATGGGGTATTCAAGAGGAAACAAACCATAGAGATAGAACTCAGAACTACTTCATTTGCTCAAGTTTCAAGGAGCTAGCACAAACCGTGTTTGATTTAGTATTCCAAACACAGCTATCTATGTAGGAGAAAACAGAGTGAAACCTAAAAATTCAAACTGTTACTGGAAACGAATGCTTCAACCTAGAAGAATAAAAATTGGGCAGCCAAGTGGGATTAGTGAACTGATCATTACCACCAAGTATCATCAAGATTTGGTGAAAAAAGGTTTGCTGAGATTTCAGCAAACTAGTAGTTTTTTGGAAGCTTGGCAACCCCTTTCAAACGAAAGTGTTTTTCGCCAGTCTCTGCATGGGGTACTTCAAGAGGAAACAAACCATAGAGATAGAACTTAGAACTACTTCATTTGGTCAAGTTTTAAGGAGCTAGCACAAACCGTGTTTGATTTAGAATTCCAAACACAGCTATCTATGTAGGAGAAAACAGAGTGAAACCTAAAAATTCAAACTGTTACTGGAAACGAATGCTTCAACCTAGAAGAATAAAAATTGGGCAGCCATGTGGGATTAGTGAACTGATCATTACCACCAAGTATCATCAAGATTAGGTGAAAAAATGTTTGCTGAGATTTCAGCAAACTAGTAGTATTTTGGAAGCTTGGCAACCCCTTTGAAACGAAAGTGTTTGTCGCCAGTCTCTGCATGGGGTACTTCAAGAGGAAACAAACCATAGAGATAGAACTTAGAACTACTTCATTTTGTCAAGTTTCACGGAGCTAGCACAAACCGTGTTTGATTTAGAGTTTCAAACACATCTATCTATATAGCAGAAAACAGAGTGAAACCTAAAAATTCAAAGTGTTACTGGAAACGAACGCTTGAACCTAGAAGAGTGAAAGTTGGGCAGCGAAGTGAGATTAGTGAACTGATCATTACCACCAAGTATCATCAAGATTTGGTGAAAAAAGTTTTGCTGAGATTTCAGCAAACTAGTAGTTTTTTGGAAGCTTGGCAACCCCTTTCAAATGAAAGTGTTTTTCGCCAGTCTCTGCATGGGGTACTTCAAGAGGAAACAAACCATAGAGATAGAACTTAGAACTACTTCATTTGGTCAAGTTTCAAGGAGCTAGCACAAACCGTGTTTGATTTAGAGTTTCAAACACATCTATCTATATAGCAGAAAACAGAGTGAAACCTACAAGTTCAAAGTGTTACTGGAAACGAATGCTTCAACCTAGAAGAATAAAAATTGGGTAGCCAAGTGGGATTAGTGAACTGATCATTACCACCAAGTATCATTAAGATTTGGTGAAAAAAGTTTTGCTGAGATTTCAGCAAACTAGTAGTTTTTTGGAAGCTTGGCCACCCCTTTCAAACGAAAGTGTTTTTCGCCAGTCTCTGCATGGGGTACTTCAAGAGGAAACAAACCATAGAGATGGAACATAGAACTACTTCATTTGGTAAAGTTACAAGGAGCTAGCACAAACCGTGTTTGATTTAGAGTTTCAAACACATCTATCTATGTAGCAGAAAACAGAGTGAAACCTAAAAATTCAAAGTGTTACTGGAAACAAACTCTTGAACCTAGAAGAGTGAAAGTTGGGCAGCGAAGTGAGATTAGTGAACTGATCATTACCACCAAGTATCATCAAGATTTGGTGAAAAAATGTTTGCTGAGATTTCAGCAAACTAGTAGTTTTTTTGGAAGCTTGGCAACCCCTTTCAAACGAAAGTGTTTTTCGCCAGTCTCTGCATGGGGTACTTCAAGAGGAAACAAACCATAGAGATAGAACTTAGAACTACTTCATTTGGTCACGTTTCAAGGAGCTAGCACAAACCGTGTTTGATGTAGAGTTTCAAACACATGTATCTATATAGCAGAAAACAGAGTGAAACCTAAAAATTCAAAGTGTTACTGGAAACGAACGCTTGAACCTAGAAGAATGAATGTTGGGCAGCCAAGTGAGATTAGTGAACTGATCATTACCACCAAGTATCATCAAGATTTTGTGAAAAAAGGTTTGCTGAGATTTCAGCAAACTAGTAGTTTTTTGGAAGCTTGGCCACCCCTTTCAAACGAAAGTGTTTTTCGCCAGTCTCTGCATGGGGTATTCAAGAGGAAACAAACCATAGAGATAGAACTCAGAACTACTTCATTTGCTCAAGTTTCAAGGAGCTAGCACAAACCGTGTTTGATTTAGTATTCCAAACACAGCTATCTATGTAGGAGAAAACAGAGTGAAACCTAAAAATTCAAACTGTTACTGGAAACGAATGCTTCAACCTAGAAGAATAAAAATTGGGCAGCCAAGTGGGATTAGTGAACTGATCATTACCACCAAGTATCATCAAGATTTGGTGAAAAAAGGTTTGCTGAGATTTCAGCAAACTAGTAGTTTTTTGGAAGCTTGGCAACCCCTTTCAAACGAAAGTGTTTTTCGCCAGTCTCTGCATGGGGTACTTCAAGAGGAAACAAACCATAGAGATAGAACTTAGAACTACTTCATTTGGTCAAGTTTCAAGGAGCTAGCACAAACCGTGTTTGATTTAGAATTCCAAACACAGCTATCTATGTAGGAGAAAACAGAGTGAAACCTAAAAATTCAAACTGTTACTGGAAACGAATGCTTCAACCTAGAAGAATAAAAATTGGGCAGCCATGTGGGATTAGTGAACTGATCATTACCACCAAGTATCATCAAGATTAGGTGAAAAAATGTTTGCTGAGATTTCAGCAAACTAGTAGTATTTTGGAAGCTTGGCAACCCCTTTGAAACGAAAGTGTTTTTCGCCAGTCTCTGCATGGGGTACTTCAAGAGGAAACAAACCATAGAGATAGAACTTAGAACTACTTCATTTTGTCAAGTTTCACGGAGCTAGCACAAACCGTGTTTGATTTAGAGTTTCAAACACATCTATCTATATAGCAGAAAACAGAGTGAAACCTAAAAATTCAAAGTGTTACTGGAAACGAACGCTTGAACCTAGAAGAGTGAAAGTTGGGCAGCGAAGTGAGATTAGTGAACTGATCATTACCACCAAGTATCATCAAGATTTGGTGAAAAATGTTTTGCTGAGATTTCAGCAAACTAGTAGTTTTTTGGAAGCTTGGCAACCCCTTTCAAATGAAAGTGTTTTTCGCCAGTCTCTGCATGGGGTACTTCAAGAGGAAACAAACCATAGAGATAGAACTTAGAACTACTTCATTTGGTCAAGTTTCAAGGAGCTAGCACAAACCGTGTTTGATTTAGAGTTTCAAACACATCTATCTATATAGCAGAAAACAGAGTGAAACCTACAAGTTCAAAGTGTTACTGGAAACGAATGCTTCAACCTAGAAGAATAAAAATTGGGTAGTCAAGTGGGATTAGTGAACTGATCATTACCACCAAGTATCATTAAGATTTGGTGAAAAAAGTTTTGCTGAGATTTCAGCAAACTAGTAGTTTTTTGGAAGCTTGGCCACCCCTTTCAAACGAAAGTGTTTTTCGCCAGTCTCTGCATGGGGTACTTCAAGAGGAAACAAACCATAGAGATAGAACTTAGAACTACTTCATTTGGTAAAGTTACAAGGAGCTAGCACAAACCGTGTTTGATTTAGAGTTTCAAACACATCTATCTATATAGCAGAAAACAGAGTGAAACCTAAAAATTCAAAGTGTTACTGGAAACGAACGCTTGAACCTAGAAGAGTGAATGTTGGGCAGCCAAGTGAGATCAGTGAACTGATCATTACCACCAAGTATCATCAAGATTTGGTGAAAAAATGTTTGCTGAGATTTCAGCAAACTAGTAGTTTTTTGGAAGCTTGGCAACCCCTTTCAAACGAAAGTGTTTTTCGCCAGTCTCTTCATGGGGTACTTCAAGAGGAAACAAACCATAGAGATAGAACTTAGAACTACTTCATTTGGTCAAGTTTCAAGGAGCTAGCACAAACCGTGTTTGATGTAGAGTTTCAAACACATCGATCTATATAGCAGAAAACAGAGTGAAACCTAAAAATTCAAAGTGTTACTGGAAACGAACGCTTGAACCTAGAAGAGTGAATGTTGGGCAGCCAAGTGAGATTAGTGAACTCATCATTACCACCAAGTATCATCAAGATTTGGTGAAAAAATGTTTGCTGAGATTTCAGCAAACTAGTAGTTTTTTGGAAGCTTGGCAACCCCTTTCAAACGAAAGTGTTTTTCGCCAGTCTCTGCATGGGGCACTTCAAGAGGAAACAAACCATAGAGATAGAACTTAGAACTACTTCATTTGGTCAAGTTTCAAGGAGCTAGCACAAACCGTGTTTGATTTAGAATTCCAAACACAGCTATCTATGTATGAGAAAACAGAGTGAAACCTAAAAATTGAAACTGTTACTGGAAACGAATGCCTCAACCTAGAAGAATAAAAATTGGGCTGGAAAGTGGTATTAGTGAACTGATCATTACCACCAAGTATCATCAAGATTTGGTGAAAAAAGGTTTGCTGAGATTTCAGCAAACTAGTAGTTTTTTGGAAGCTTGGCAACCCCTTTCAAACGAAAGTGTTTTTCGCCAGTCTCTGCATGGGGTACTTCAAGAGGAAACAAACCACAGAGAAAGAACTTAGAACTACTTCATTTTGTCAAGTTTCACGGTGCTAGCACAAACCGTGTTTGATTTAGAGTTTCAAACACATCTATCTATATAGCAGAAAACAGAGTGAAACCTAAAAATTCAAAGTGTTACTGGAAACGAACGCTTGAACCTAGAAGAGTGAAAGTTGGGCAGCCAAGTGAGATTAGTGAACTGATCATTACCACCAAGTATCATCAAGATTTGGTGAAAAAATGTTTGCTGAGATTTCAGCAAACTAGTAGTTTTTTGGAAGCTTGGCAACCCCTTTCAAACGAAAGTGTTTTTCGCCAGTCTCTTCATGGGGTACTTCAAGAGGAAACAAACCATAGAGATAGAACTTAGAACTACTTCATTTGGTCAAGTTTCAAGGAGCTAGCACAAACCGTGTTTGATTTAGAATTCCAAACACAGCTATCTATGCAGGAGAAAACAGAGTGAAACCTAAAAATTCAAACTGTTACTGGAAACGAATGCTTCAACCTGGAAGAATAAAAATTGGGCAGCCATGTGGGATTAGTGAACTGATCATTACCACCAAGTATCATCAAGATTATGTGAAAAAATGTTTGCTGAGATTTCAGCAAACTAGTAGTATTTTTCGAAGCTTGGCAACGCCTTTGAAACGAAAGTGTTTTTCGCCAGTCTCTGCATGGGGTACTTCAAGAGGAAACAAACCATAGAGATAGAACTTAGAACTACTTCATTTTGTCAAGTTTCACGGAGCTAGCACAAACCGTGTTTGATTTAGAGTTTCAAACACATCTATCTATATAGCAGAAAACAGAGTGAAACCTAAAAATTCAAAGTGTTACTGGAAACGAACGCTTGAACCTAGAAGAGTGAAAGTTGGGGAGCGAAGTGAGATTAGTGAACTGATCATCACCACCAAGTATCATCAAGATTTGGTGAAAAAAGTTTTGCTGAGATTTCAGCAAACTAGTAGTTTTTTGGAAGCTTGGCCACCCCTTTCAAACGAAAGTGTTTTTCGCCAGTCTCTGCATGGGGTACTTCAAGAGGAAACAAACCATAGAGATGGAACATAGAACTACTTCATTTGGTAAAGTTACAAGGAGCTAGCACAAACCGTGTTTGATTAGAGTTTCAAACACATCTATCTATGTAGCAGAAAACAGAGTGAAACCTAAAAATTCAAAGTGTTACTGGAAACAAACTCTTGAACCTAGAAGAGTGAAAGTTGGGCAGCCAAGTGAGATTAGTGAACTGATCATTACCACCAAGTATCATCAAGATTTGGTGAAAAAAGGTTTGCTGAGATTTCAGCAAACTAGTAGTTTTTTTGGAAGCTTGGCACCCCTTTCAAACGAAAGTGTTTTTCGCCAGTCTCTGCATGGGGTACTTCAAGAGGAAACAAACCATAGAGATAGAACTTAGAACTACTTCATTTGGTCAAGTTTCAAGGAGCTAGCACAAACCGTGTTTGATGTAGAGTTGCAAACACATCTATCTATATAGCAGAAAACAGAGTGAAACCTAAAAATTCAAAGTGTTACTGGAAACGAACGCTTGAACCTAGAAGAATGAATGTTTGGCAGCCAAGTGAGATTAGTGAACTGATCATTACTACCAAGTATCATCAAGATTTGGTGACAAAATGTTTGCTGAGATTTCAGCAAACTAGTAGTTTTTTGGAAGCTTGGCAAACCCTTTCAAACGAAAGTGTTTTTCGCCAGTCTCTGCATGGGGTACTTCAAGAGGAAACTAACCATAGAGATAGAACTCAGAAGTACTTCATTTGGTCAAGTTTCAAGGAGCTAGCACAAACCGTGTTTGATTTAGAATTCCAAACACAGCTATCTATGTATGAGAAAACAGAGTGAAACCTAAAAATTGAAACTGTTACTGGAAACGAATGCCTCAACCTAGAAGAATAAAAATTGGGCAGGAAAGTGGGATTAGTGAACTGATCATTACCACCAAGTATCATCAAGATTTGGTGAAAAAAGGTTTGCTGAGATTTCAGCAAACTAGTAGTTTTTTGGAAGCTTGGCAACCCCTTTCAAACGAAAGTGTTTTTCGCCAGTCTCTGCATGGGGTATTTCAAGAGGAAACAAACCACAGAGAAAGAACTTAGAACTACTTCATTTTGTCAAGTTTCACGGAGCTAGCACAAACCGTGTTTGATTTAGAGTTTCAAACACATCTACCTATATAGCAGAAAACAGAGTGAAACCTAAAAATTCGAAGTGTTACTGGAAACGAACGCTTGAACCTAGAAGAGTGAAAGTTGGGCAGCGAAGTGAGATTAGTGAACTGATCATCACCACCAAGTATCATCAAGATTTGGTGAAAAAAGTTTTGCTGAGATTTCAGCAAACTAGTAGTTTTTTGGAAGCTAGGCAACCCCTTTCAAAGAAAGTGTTTTTCGCCAGTCTCTGCATGGGGTACTTCAAGAGGAAACAAACCATAGAGATAGAACTTAGAACTACTTCATTTGGTCAAGTTTCAAGGAGCTAGCACAAACCGTGTTTGATTTAGAGTTTCAAACACATCTATCTATATAGCAGAAAACAGAGTGAAACCTACAAGTTCAAAGTGTTACTGGAAACGAATGCTTCAACCTAGAAGAATAAAAATTGGGTAGCCAAGTGGGATTAGTGAACTGATCATTACCACCAAGTATCATTAAGATTTGGTGAAAAAAGTTTTGCTGAGATTTCAGCAAACTAGTAGTTTTTTGGAAGCTTGGCCACCCCTTTCAAACGAAAGTGTTTTTCGCCAGTCTCTGCATGGGGTACTTCAAGAGGAAACAAACCATAGAGATGGAACATAGAACTACTTCATTTTGTCAAGTTTCACGGAGCTAGCACAAACCGTGTTTGATGTAGATTTTCAAACACATCTATCTATATAGCAGAAAACAGAGTGAAACCTAAAAATTCAAAGTGTTACTGGAAAGGAACGCTTGAACCTAGAAGAGTGAAAGTTGGGCAGCGAAGTGAGATTAGTGAACTGATCATAACCACCAAGTATCATCAAGATTTGGTGAAAAAATGTTTGCTGAGATTTCAGCAAACTAGTAGTTTTTTTGGAAGCTTGGCAACCCCTTTCAAACGAAAGTGTTTTTCGCCAGTCTCTGCATGGGGTACTTCAAGAGGAAACAAACCATAGAGATAGAACTTAGAACTACTTCATTTTGTCAAGTTTCAAGGAGCTAGCACAAACCGTGTTTGATGTAGAGTTTCAAACACATGTATCTATATAGCAGAAAACAGAGTGAAACCTAAAAATTCAAAGTGTTACTGGAAACGAACGCTTGAACCTAGAAGAATGAATGTTGGGCAGCCAAGTGAGATTAGTGAACTGATCATTACCACCAAGTATCATCAAGATTTTGTGAAAAAAGGTTTGCTGAGATTTCAGCAAACTAGTAGTTTTTTGGAAGCTTGGCCACCCCTTTCAAACGAAAGTGTTTTTCGCCAGTCTCTGCATGGGGTATTCAAGAGGAAACAAACCATAGAGATAGAACTCAGAACTACTTCATTTGCTCAAGTTTCAAGGAGCTAGCACAAACCGTGTTTGATTTAGTATTCCAAACACAGCTATCTATGTAGGAGAAAACAGAGTGAAACCTAAAAATTCAAACTGTTACTGGAAACGAATGCTTCAACCTAGAAGAATAAAAATTGGGCAGCCAAGTGGGATTAGTGAACTGATCATTACCACCAAGTATCATCAAGATTTGGTGAAAAAAGGTTTGCTGAGATTTCAGCAAACTAGTAGTTTTTTGGAAGCTTGGCAACCCCTTTCAAACGAAAGTGTTTTTCGCCAGTCTCTGCATGGGGTACTTCAAGAGGAAACAAACCATAGAGATAGAACTTAGAACTACTTCATTTGGTCAAGTTTTAAGGAGCTAGCACAAACCGTGTTTGATTTAGAATTCCAAACACAGCTATCAATGTAGGAGAAAACAGAGTGAAACCTAAAAATTCAAACTGTTACTGGAAACGAATGCTTCAACCTAGAAGAATAAAAATTGGGCAGCCATGTGGGATTAGTGAACTGATCATTACCACCAAGTATCATCAAGATTAGGTGAAAAAATGTTTGCTGAGATTTCAGCAAACTAGTAGTATTTTGGAAGCTTGGCAACCCCTTTGAAACGAAAGTGTTTTTCGCCAGTCTCTGCATGGGGTACTTCAAGAGGAAACAAACCATAGAGATAGAACTTAGAACTACTTCATTTTGTCAAGTTTCACGGAGCTAGCACAAACCGTGTTTGATTTAGAGTTTCAAACACATCTATCTATATAGCAGAAAACAGAGTGAAACCTAAAAATTCAAAGTGTTACTGGAAACGAACGCTTGAACCTAGAAGAGTGAAAGTTGGGCAGCGAAGTGAGATTAGTGAACTGATCATTACCACCAAGTATCATCAAGATTTGGTGAAAAAAGTTTTGCTGAGATTTCAGCAAACTAGTAGTTTTTTGGAAGCTTGGCAACCCCTTTCAAATGAAAGTGTTTTTCGCCAGTCTCTGCATGGGGTACTTCAAGAGGAAACAAACCATAGAGATAGAACTTAGAACTACTTCATTTGGTCAAGTTTCAAGGAGCAAGCACAAACCGTGTTTGATTTAGAGTTTCAAACACATCTATCTATATAGCAGAAAACAGAGTGAAACCTACAAGTTCAAAGTGTTACTGGAAACGAATGCTTCAACCTAGAAGAATAAAAATTGGGTAGTCAAGTGGTATTAGTGAACTGATCATTACCACCAAGTATCATTAAGATTTGGTGAAAAAAGTTTTGCTGAGATTTCAGCAAACTAGTAGTTTTTTGGAAGCTTGGCCACCCCTTTCAAACGAAAGTGTTTTTCGCCAGTCTCTGCATGGGGTACTTCAAGAGGAAACAAACCATAGAGATAGAACTTAGAACTACTTCATTTGGTAAAGTTACAAGGAGCTAGCACAAACCGTGTTTGATTTAGAGTTTCAAACACATCTATCTATATAGCAGAAAACAGAGTGAAACCTAAAAATTCAAAGTGTTACTGGAAACGAACTCTTGAACCTAGAAGAGTTACAGTTGGGCAGCCAAGTGAGATTAGTGAACTGATCATTACCACCAAGTATCATCAAGATTTGGTGAAAAAATGTTTGCTGAGATTTCAACAAACTAGTAGTTTTTGGGAAGCTTGGCAACCCCTTTCAAACGAAAGTGTTTTTCGCCAGTCTCTGCATGGGGTACTTCAAGAGGAAACAAACCATAGAGAGAGAACTTAGAACTACTTCATTTTGTCAAGTTTCACGGAGCTAGCACAAACCGTGTTTGATTTAGAGTTTCAAACACATCTATCTATATAGCAGAAAACAGAGTGAAACCTAAAAATTCAAAGTGTTACTGGAAACGAACGCTTGAACCTAGAAGAGTGAATGTTGGGCAGCCAAGTGAGATTAGTGAACTGATCATTACCACCAAGTATCATCAAGATTAGGTGAAAAAAGGTTTGCTGAGATTTCAGCAAACTAGTAGTTTTTTTGGAAGCTTGGCAACCCCTTTCAAACGAAAGTGTTTTTCGCCAGTCTCTGCATGGGGTACTTCAAGAGGAAACAAACCATAGAGATAGAACTTAGAACTACTTCATTTGGTCAAGTTTCAAGGAGCTAGCACAAACCGTGTTTGATGTAGAGTTTCAAACACATGTATCTATATAGCAGAAAACAGAGTGAAACCTAAAAATTCAAAGTGTTACTGGAAACGAACGCTTGAACCTAGAAGAATGAATTTTGGGCAGCCAAGTGAGATTAGTTAACTGATCATTACCACCAAGTATCATCAAGATTTGGTGAAAAAATGTTTGCTGATATTTCAGCAAACTAGTAGTTTTTTTTTAAGCTTGGCAACCCCTTTCAATCGAAAGTGTTTTTCGCCAGTCTCTGCATGGGGTACTTCAAGAGGAAACAAACCATAGAGATAGAACTCAGAACTACTTCATTTGGTCAAGTTTCAAGGAGCTAGCACAAACCGTGTTTGATTTAGAATTCCAAACACAGCTATCTATGTAGGAGAAAACAGAGTGAAACCTAAAAATTCAAACTGTTACTGGAAACGAATGCCTCAACCTAGAAGAATAAAAATTGGGCAGCCAAGTGGGATTAGTGAACTGATCATTACCACCAAGTATCATCAAGATTTGGTGAAAAAAGGTTTGCTGAGATTTCAGCAAACTAGTAGTTTTTTGGAAGCTTGGCAACCCCTTTCAAACGAAAGTGTTTTTCGCCAGTCTCTGCATGGGGTACTTCAAGAGGAAACAAACCATAGAGACAGAACTTAGAACTACTTCATTTTGTCAAGTTTCATGAAGCTACCACAAACCGTGTTTGATTTAGAGTTTCAAACACATGTATCTATATAGCAGAAAACAGAGTGAAACCTAAAAATTCAAAGTGTTACTGGAAACGAACGCTTGAACCTAGAAGATTGAATGTTGGGCAGCCAAGTGAGATTAGTGAACTGATCATTACCACCAAGTATCATCAAGATTTGGTGAAAAAATGTTTGCTGAGATTTCAGCAAACTAGTAGTTTTTGGAAGCTTGGCAACCCCTTTCAAACGAAAGTGTTTTTCGCCAGTCTCTTCATGGGGTACTTCAAGAGGAAACAAACCATAGAGATAGAACTTAGAACTACTTCATTTGATCAAGTTTCAAGGAGCTAGCACAAACCGTGTTTGATTTAGAGTTTCAAACACATCTATCTATATAGCAGAAAACAGAGTGAAACCTAAAAATTCAAAGTGTTACTGGAAACGAACGCTTGAACCTAGAAGAGTGAATGTTGGGCAGCCAAGTGAGATCAGTGAACTGATCATTACCACCAAGTATCATCAAGATTTGGTGAAAAAATGTTTGCTGAGATTTCAGCAAACTAGTAGTTTTTTTGAAGCTTGGCAACCCCTTTCAAACGAAAGTGTTTTTCGCCAGTCTCTTCATGGGGTACTTCAAGAGGAAACAAACCATAGAGATAGAACTTAGAACTACTTCATTTGGTCAAGTTTCAAGGAGCTAGCACAAACCGTGTTTGATGTAGAGTTTCAAACACATCGATCTATATAGCAGAAAACAGAGTGAAACCTAAAAATTCAAAGTGTTACTGGAAACGAACGCTTGAACCTAGAAGAGTGAATGTTGGGCAGCCAAGTGAGATTAGTGAACTGATCATTACCACCAAGTATCATCAAGATTAGGTGAAAAAATGTTTGCTGAGATTTCAGCAAACTAGTAGTTTTTTGGAAGCTTGGCAACCCCTTTCAAACGAAAGTGTTTTTCGCCAGTCTCTTCATGGGGTACTTCAAGAGGAAACAAACCATAGAGATAGAACTTAGAACTACTTCATTTGGTCAAGTTTCAAGGAGCTAGCACAAACCGTGTTTGATTTAGAGTTTCAAACACATCTATCTATATAGCAGAAAACAGAGTGAAACCTAAAAATTCAAAGTGTTACTGGAAACGAACGCTTGAACCTAGAAGAGTGAATTTTGGGCAGCCAAGTGAGATTAGTGAACTGATCATTACCACCAAGTATCATCAAGATTTGGTGAAAAAATGTTTGCTGAGATTTCAGCAAACTAGTAGTTTTTTGGAAGCTTGGCAACCCCTTTCAAACGAAAGTGTTTTTCGCCAGTCTCTGCATGGGGCACTTCAAGAGGAAACAAACCATAGAGATAGAACTTAGAACTACTTCATTTGGTCAAGTTTCAAGGAGCTAGCACAAACCGTGTTTGATTTAGAATTCCAAACACAGCTATCTATGTATGAGAAAACAGAGTGAAACCTAAAAATTGAAACTGTTACTGGAAACGAATGCCTCAACCTAGAAGAATAAAAATTGGGCAGGAAAGTGGTATTAGTGAACTGATCATTACCACCAAGTATCATCAAGATTTGGTGAAAAAAGGTTTGCTGAGATTTCAGCAAACTAGTAGTTTTTTGGAAGCTTGGCAACCCCTTTCAAACGAAAGTGTTTTTCGCCAGTCTCTGCATGGGGTACTTCAAGAGGAAACAAACCACAGAGAAAGAACTTAGAACTACTTCATTTTGTCAAGTTTCACGGAGCTAGCACAAACCGTGTTTGATTTAGAGTTTCAAACACATCTATCTATATAGCAGAAAACAGAGTGAAACCTAAAAATTCAAAGTGTTACTGGAAACGAACGCTTGAACCTAGAAGAGTGAAAGTTGGGCAGCCAAGTGAGATTAGTGAACTGATCATTACCACCAAGTATCATCAAGATTTGGTGAAAAAATGTTTGCTGAGATTTCAGCAAACTAGTAGTTTTTTGGAAGCTTGGCAACCCCTTTCAAACGAAAGTGTTTTTCGCCAGTCTCTTCATGGGGTACTTCAAGAGGAAACAAACCATAGAGATAGAACTTAGAACTACTTCATTTGGTCAAGTTTCAAGGAGCTAGCACAAACCGTGTTTGATTTAGAATTCCAAACACAGCTATCTATGCAGGAGAAAACAGAGTGAAACCTAAAAATTCAAACTGTTACTGGAAACGAATGCTTCAGCCTGGAAGAATAAAAATTGGGCAGCCATGTGGGATTAGTGAACTGATCATTACCACCAAGTATCATCAAGATTATGTGAAAAAATGTTTGCTGAGATTTCAGCAAACTAGTAGTATTTTGGAAGCTTGGCAACGCCTTTGAAACGAAAGTGTTTTTCGCCAGTCTCTGCATGGGGTACTTCAAGAGGAAACAAACCATAGAGATAGAACTTAGAACTACTTCATTTTGTCAAGTTTCACGGAGCTAGCACAAACCGTGTTTGATTTAGAGTTTCAAACACATCTATCTATATAGCAGAAAACAGAGTGAAACCTAAAAATTCAAAGTGTTACTGGAAACGAACGCTTGAACCTAGAAGAGTGAAAGTTGGGGAGCGAAGTGAGATTAGTGAACTGATCATCACCACCAAGTATCATCAAGATTTGGTGAAAAAAGTTTTGCTGAGATTTCAGCAAACTAGTAGTTTTTTGGAAGCTTGGCCACCCCTTTCAAACGAAAGTGTTTTTCGCCAGTCTCTGCATGGGGTACTTCAAGAGGAAACAAACCATAGAGATGGAACATAGAACTACTTCATTTGGTAAAGTTACAAGGAGCTAGCACAAACCGTGTTTGATTTAGAGTTTCAAACACATCTATCTATATAGCAGAAAACAGAGTGAAACCTAAAAATTCAAAGTGTTACTGGAAACAAACTCTTGAACCTAGAAGAGTGAAAGTTGGGCAGCCAGGTGAGATTAGTGAACTGATCATTACCACCAAGTATCATCAATATTTGGTGAAAAAAGGTTTGCTGAGATTTCAGCAAACTAGTAGTTTTTTTGGAAGCTTGGCAACCCCTTTCAAACGAAAGTGTTTTTCGCCAGTCTCTGCATGGGGTACTTCAAGAGGAAACAAACCATAGAGATAGAACTTAGAACTACTTCATTTGGTCAAGTTTCAAGGAGCTAGCACAAACCGTGTTTGATGTAGAGTTTCAAACACATCTATCTATATAGCAGAAAACAGAGTGAAACCTAAAAATTCAAAGTGTTACTGGAAACGAACGCTTGAACCTAGAAGAATGAATGTTTGGCAGCCAAGTGAGATTAGTGAACTGATCATTACTACCAAGTATCATCAAGATTTGGTGACAAAATGTTTGCTGAGATTTCAGCAAACTAGTAGTTTTTTGGAAGCTTGGCAAACCCTTTCAAACGAAAGTGTTTTTCGCCAGTCTCTGCATGGGGTACTTCAAGAGGAAACTAACCATAGAGATAGAACTCAGAAGTACTTCATTTGGTCAAGTTTCAAGGAGCTAGCACAAACCGTGTTTGATTTAGAATTCCAAACACAGCTATCTATGTATGAGAAAACAGAGTGAAACCTAAAAATTGAAACTGTTACTGGAAACGAATGCCTCAACCTAGAAGAATAAAAATTGGGCAGGAAAGTGGGATTAGTGAACTGATCATTACCACCAAGTATCATCAAGATTTGGTGAAAAAAGGTTTGCTGAGATTTCAGCAAACTAGTAGTTTTTTGGAAGCTTGGCAACCCCTTTCAAACGAAAGTGTTTTTCGCCAGTCTCTGCATGGGGTATTTCAAGAGGAAACAAACCACAGAGAAAGAACTTAGAACTACTTCATTTTGTCAAGTTTCACGGAGCTAGCACAAACCGTGTTTGATTTAGAGTTTCAAACACATCTATCTATATAGCAGAAAACAGAGTGAAACCTAAAAATTCAAAGTGTTACTGGAAACGAACGCTTGAACCTAGAAGAGTGAAAGTTGGGCAGCCAAGTGAGATTAGTGAACTGATCATTACCACCAAGTATCATCAAGATTTGGTGAAAAAAGTTTTGCTGAGATTTCAGCAAACTAGTAGTTTTTTTGGAAGCTTGGCAACCCCTTTCAAACGAAAGTGTTTTTCGCCAGTCTCTGCATGGGGTACTTCAAGAGGAAACAAACCATAGAGATAGAACTTAGAACTACTTCATTTGGTCAAGTTTCAAGGAGCTAGCACAAACCGTGTTTGATGTAGAGTTTCAAACACATCTATCTATATAGCAGAAAACAGAGAGAAAGCTAAAAATTCAAAGTGTTACTGAAACGAACGCTTGAACCTAGAAGAATGAATGTTGGGCAGCCAAGTGAGATTAGTTAACTGATCATTACCACCAAGTATCATCAAGATTTGGTGAAAAAATGTTTGCTGAGATTTCAGCAAACTAGTAGTTTTTTGGAAGCTTGGCAACCCCTTTCAAACGAAAGTGTTTTTCGCCAGTCTCTGCATGGGGTACTTCAAGAGGAAACATACCATAGAGATAGAACTCAGAACTACTTCATTTGGTCAAGTTTCAAGGAGCTAGCACAAACCGTGTTTGATTTAGAATTCCAAACACAGCTATCTATGTAGGAGAAAACAGAGTGAAACCTAAAAATTCAAACTGTTACTGGAAACGAATGCCTCAACCTAGAAGAATAAAAATTGGGCAGCCAAGTGGGATTAGTGAACTGATCATTACCACCAAGTATCATCAAGATTTGGTGAAAAAATGTTTGCTGAGATTTCAGCAAACTAGTAGTTTTTTGGAAGCTTGGCAACCCCTTTCAAACGAAAGTGTTTTTCGCCAGTCTCTTCATGGGGTACTTCAAGAGGAAACAAACCATAGAGATAGAACTTAGAACTACTTCATTTGCTCAAGTTTCAAGGAGCTAGCACAAACCGTGTTTGATTTAGAATTCCAAACACAGCTATCTATGTAGGAGAAAACAGAGTGAAACCTAAAAATTCAAACTGTTACTGGAAACGAATGCTTCAACCTAGAAGAATAAAAATTGGGCAGCCATGTGGGATTAGTGAACTGATCATTACCACCAAGTATCATCAAGATTAGGTGAAAAAATGTTTGCTGAGATTTCAGCAAACTAGTAGTATTTTGGAAGCTTGGCAACCCCTTTGAAACGAAAGTGTTTGTCGCCAGTCTCTGCATGGGGTACTTCAAGAGGAAACAAACCACAGAGATAGAACTTAGAACTACTTCATTTTGTCAAGTTTCATGGAGCTAGCACAAACCGTGTTTGATTTAGAGTTTCAAACACATCTATCTATATAGCAGAAAACAGAGTGAAACCTAAAAATTCAAAGTGTTACTGGAAACGAACGCTTGAACCTAGAAGAGTGAATGTTGGGCAGCCAAGTGAGATTAGTGAACTGATCATTACCACCAAGTATCATCAAGATTTGGTGAAAAAAATGTTTGCTGAGATTTCAGCAAACTAGTAGTTTTTTGGAAGCTTGGCAACCCCTTTCAAACGAAAGTGTTTTTCGCCAGTCTCTTCATGGGGTACTTCAAGAGGAAACAAACCATAGAGATAGAACTTAGAACTACTTCATTTGGTCAAGTTTCAAGGAGCTAGCACAAACCGTGTTTGATTTAGAATTCCAAACACAGCTATCTATGTAGGAGAAAACAGAGTGAAACCTAAAAATTCAAACTGTTACTGGAAACGAATGCTTCAACCTAGAAGAATAAAAATTGGGCAGCCATGTGGGATTAGTGAACTGATCATTACCACCAAGTATCATCAAGATTAGGTGAAAAAATGTTTGCTGAGATTTCAGCAAACTAGTAGTATTTTGGAAGCTTGGCAACCCCTTTGAAACGAAAGTGTTTTTCGCCAGTCTCTGCATGGGGTACTTCAAGAGGAAACAAACCATAGAGATAGAACTTAGAACTACTTCATTTTGTCAAGTTTCACGGAGCTAGCACAAACCGTGTTTGATTTAGAGTTTCAAACATATCTATCTATAGCAGAAAACAGAGTGAAACCTAAAAATTCAAAGTGTTACTGGAAACGAACGCTTGAACCTAGAAGAGTGAAAGTTGGGCAGCGAAGTGAGATTAGTGAACTGATCATTACCACCAAGTATCATCAAGATTTGGTAAAAAAAGTTTTGCTGAGATTTCAGCAAACTAGTAGTTTTTTGGAAGCTTGGCCACCCCTTTCAAACGAAAGTGTTTTTCGCCAGTCTCTGCATGGGGTACTTCAAGAGGAAACAAACCATAGAGATGGAACATAGAACTACTTCATTTGGTAAAGTTACAAGGAGCTAGCACAAACCGTGTTTGATTTAGAGTTTCAAACACATCTATCTATATAGCAGAAAACAGAGTGAAACCTAAAAATTCAAAGTGTTACTGGAAACGAACTCTTGAACCTAGAAGAGTGAAAGTTGGGCAGCCAAGTGAGATTATTGAACTGATCATTACTACCAAGTATCATCAAGATTTGGTGAAAAAAGGTTTGCTGAGATTTCAACAAACTAGTAGTTTTTGGGAAGCTTGGCAACCCCTTTCAAACGAAAGTGTTTTTCGCCAGTCTCTGCATGGGGTACTTCAAGAGGAAACAAACCATAGAGAGAGAACTTAGAACTACTTCATTTTGTCAAGTTTCACGGAGCTAGCACAAACCGTGTTTGATTTAGAGTTTCAAACACATCTATCTATATAGCAGAAAACAGAGTGAAACCTAAAAATTCAAAGTGTTACTGGAAACGAACTCTTGAACCTAGAAGAGTGAAAGTTGGGCAGCCAAGTGAGATTAGTGAACTGATCATTACCACCAAGTATCATCAAGATTTGGTGAAAAAAAATTTGCTGAGATTTCAGCAAACTAGTAGTTTTTTTGGAAGCTTGGCAACCCCTTTCAAACGAAAGTGTTTTTCGCCAGTCTCTGCATGGGGTACTTCAAGAGGAAACAAACCATAGAGATAGAACTTAGAACTACTTCATTTG
>NW_027511342.1:0-26026 GCF_048772815.1 Callospermophilus lateralis
TAGTAGCTCTTTGAAACTTGACAAAATGAAGAAGTTCTCAGTTTTTTCTCTATGTTTTGTTTTCTCTTCAAGTAGCCCTAGTCATAGACTGTGAAAAAGCACGTTGATTGACAGGGTTGCCAGGCTTCTAAGAAATAACGAGTTTCCGAAATACCAGCAAATGTTTTTTCACGCAATCTTGATGATACGTGGTGGTAATGATCAGTACACAAATGCCACTTGGCTCACCAAATTGTGTTCTTCTAGGTTGAAGCGTTGGTTTACAATACCAGTTTTTATTTTTAGGTTTCACTCTGTTCTCTTTTATATAGATAGATTAATTTGGAACTCTAAATCCAACATGGTTTGTAGTAGCTCTTTGAAACTTGACAAAATAAAGGAGTTCTCAGTTTTGTCTCTATGGTTTGTTTAATCTTCAAGTAGCCCTAGGCACAGACTGTGGAAAAGCACTTTCATTGAGAGGGGTTGCCAGGCTACTAAGAAATAACGAGATTCCGAAACACCAGCAAATATTTTTTCACCCAATCTTGATGATACTTAGTGGTTATGACAAGTACACAAATCCCACTTGGCTCACCAAATTTTGTTCTTCTAGGTTGCAGCGTTTGTTTACAGTAGCAGTTTATACTTTTAGGTTTCCCTATGTTCTCTCCTATATAGATAGATGAATTTGGAAATCTAAATCCAACATGGTTTGTAATAGCTCTTTGAAACTTGACAAAATAAAGGAGTTCTCAGTTTTGTCTCTATGATTTGTTTCCTCTTCAAGTAGCCCTCAGCAGAGACTGTGGAAAAGCAATTTCATTGAAAGGGTTTGCCAAGCTCCCAAGAAATTACGGGTTTCCGAAATACCAGCAAATATTTTTTCACCGAATCTTGATGATACTTGGTGTTAATGACAAGTACACAAATGCCACTTGGCTCACCAAGTATTGCTCTTCTAGGTTGAAGCGTTCGTTTACAGTAGCAGTTTTTATTTTTAGGTTTCCCTCTGTTTTCTCCTATATAGATAGATGAATTTGGAACTCTAAATCCAACATGGATTGTAGTAGCTCTTGGAAACTTGACAAAATAAAAAAGTTCTCAGTTTTTTCTCTATGGTTTGTTTCCTCTTCAAATATCCCTAGGCACAGACTGGGGAAAAGCACATTCAATGAGAGGCGTTGCCAAGCTGGTAAGAATTAACGAGTTTCTGAAATACCAGCAAATATTTTTTCACCCAATCTTTTTGATACGTGGTGGTAATGATCTGTACACAAATGCCACTTGGCTCACTAAATTGTGTTCTTCTAGAGTGAAGCGTTCGTTTACATTAGCAGTTTATATTTTTAGGTTTCACTCTGTTCTCTTCCATATAGATAGATGAATTTGGAACTCTAAATCCAACATGGTTTGTAGTAGCTCTTTGAAACTTGTCAAAATAAAGGAGTTCTCAGTTTTGTCTCTTTGATTTGTTTCCTCTTAAAGTAGCCCTAAGCAGAGACTGTGGAAAAACACTTTCATTGAAAGGGTTGCCAAGCTTCCAAGAAATTACGAGTTTCCGAAATACCAGCAAATATTTTTTCACCCAATCTTGATGATACTTGTTGGTAATGATCGGTACACAAATCCCACATGACTCACCAAATTTTGTTCTTCTAGGTTGAAGCGTTAGTTTACAGTAGCAGTTTATATTTTTAGGTCTCTCTCTGTTCTCTCCTATATAGATAGATGAATTTGGAACTCTAAATCCAACATGGTTTGTAGTAGCTCTTTGAAACTTGACAAAATAAAGGAATTCTCAGTTTTGTCTCTATGCTTTGTTTCCTCTTCAAGTAGCCCTAGGCACAAAGTGTGGAAAAGCACTTTCATTGAGAGGGTTGCCAAGCTTCTAAGAAATAACGAGTTTCCGAAATACCAGCATATATTTTTTCACCCAATCTTGATGATACTTGGTGGTAATGATCGGTACATAAATCCCACTTGACTCACCAAATTTTGTTCTTCTAGTTTGGAGCGTTAGTTTACAGTAGCAGTTTATATTTTTAGGTCTCCCTCTGTTCTCTCCTATATGGATAGATGAATTTGGAACTCTAAATCCAACATGGTTTGTAGTAGCTCTTTGAAACATGACAAAATAAAGGAGTTCTCAGTTTTGTCTCTTTGATTTGTTTCCTCTTCAAGTAGCCCTAAGCAGAGACTGTGGAAAAGCACTTTCATTGAAAGGGGTTGCCAAGCTTCAAAGAAATTACGAGTTTACGAAATACCAGCAAATATTTTTTCACCCAATCTTGATGATATTTGGTGGTCATGAAAGTACACAAATCCCACTTGGCTCACCAAATTTTGTTCTTCTAGGTTCAAGCGTTCGTTTACAGTAGCAGTTTTTATTTTTAGGTTTCACTCTGTTCTCTCCTATATAGATAGATGAATTTGGAACTCTAAAATCAACATGGTTTGTAGTAGCTCTCTGAAACTTGACAAAATGAAGGAGTTCTCAGTTTTGTCTTTATTGTTTGTTTCCTCTTCAAGTAGCCCTAGGCACAGACTGTGGAAAAGCACTTTCATTGAGAGTTGTTGCCAAGCTTCTAAGAAATAAAATTTTCCAAAATACCAGCAAATATTTTTTCACCCAATCTTGATGATACTGGTGGTAATGATCAGTACACAAATCCCACTTTACTCACCAAATATGGTTCTTCTAGGTTGAAGCGTTCGTTTACAGTAGCAGTTCATATTTTTAGGTGTCCCTCTGTTCTCTCCTATATAGGTAGATCAATATGGAACTCTAAATACAACATGGTTTGTAGTAGCTCTTTGAACTTGACAAAATAAAGGAGTTCTCAGTTTTGTCTCTAAGATTTGTTTCCTCTTCTAGTAGCCCCAGCTACAGACTGTGGAAAAGCACTTTCATTGAGAAGGTTTTCCAAGCTTCTAAGAAATAACGAGTTTCCGAAATACCAGCAAATATTTCTTCACCCAATCTTGATGATACTTCATGGTGATGAACAGTACACAAATACAACTTGGCTCAACAAATTGTGTTTTTCTAGGTTGAAGCGTTGGTTTACAATAGCAGTTTTTATTTTTAGGTTTCACTCTGTTCTCTTTTATATAGATAGATGAATTTGGAACTCTAAATGCAACATGGTTTGTAGTAGCTATGAAACTTGACAAAATAAAGGAGTTCTCAGTTTTGTCTCTATGAATTGTTTCCTCTTCAAGTACACTATGCACACACTGTGAAAAAGCACTTTCATTGAGAGGGGTTGCCAAGCTTCTAAGAAATAACGAGTTTTCGAAATACGAGCAAATATTTTTTCACCCAAACTTGATGTTACGTGGTGGTAATGATTAGTACACAAATACCAATTGGCTCACCAAATTTTGTTCTTGTAGGTTGAAGCGTTCGTTTACAGTAGCACTTTTTATTTTTAGGTTTCCCGCTGTTCTCTCTGATATAGATAGATGAATTTGGAACTCTAAATCCAACATGGTTTGTAGTAGCTCTTTGAAACTTGACAAAATAAAGGAGTACTCAGTTTTGTCTCTATGATTTGTTTCCTCTTCAAGTAGCCCTAAGCAGAGACTGTGGAAAAGCACTTTCATTGAAAGGGTTTGCCAAGCTCCTAAAAAATTACGGATTTCCAAAATACCAGCAAATATTTTTTCACCCAATCTTGATGATACTTGGTGGTAATTACAAGTACACAATTCCCACTTGGCTCAACAAATTTTGTTCTTCTAGGTTGAAGCGTTAGTTTACAGTAGCAGTTTATATTTTAAGGTTTCCCTCTGTTCTCTCCTATACAGATAGATGAATTTGGAACTGTAAATCCAACATGGTTTGTAGTAGCTCTTTGAAACTTGACAAAATAAAAAGGTTCTCAGTTTTGTCTCTATGGTTTGTTTCCTCTTCAAATAGCCCTAGGCACAGACTGGGGAAAAGCACATTCATTGAGAGGCATTGCCTAGCTTCTAAGAAATAACGAGTTTCCGAAATACCAGCAAATATTTTTTCACCCAATTTTGATGATCCGTGGTGGTAATGATCATTACACAAATGCCACTTGGCTCACTAAATTGTGTTCTTCTAGGTTGAAGCGTTCGTTTACAGTAGCAGTTTTTATTTTTAGGTTTCACTCTGTTCTCTCCTATATAGATAGATGAATTTGGAACTCTAAAATCAACATGGTTTGAAGTAACTCTCTGAAACTTGACAAAATAAAGGAGTTCTCAATTTTGTCTCTATGGTTTGTTTCCTCTTCAAGTAGCCCTAGGCACAGACTGTGGAAAAGCACTTTCATTGAGAGTTGTTGCCAAGGTTCTAAGAAATAACGAGTTTCCAAAATACCAGCAAATATTTTTTCACCCAATCTTGATTATCCTGGTGGTAATGATCAGTACACAAATACCACTTGGCTCACCAAATTGTGTTCTTCTAGGTTGAAGCGTTCGTTTACAATAGCAGTTTTTATTTGTAGGTTTCACTCTGTTCTCTTCCATATAGATAGATAAATTTGGAACTCTAAATCCAAAATGGATTGTAGTAGCTCTTTGAAACTTTAAAAAATGAAGGAGTTCTCAGTTTTGTCTCTATGTTTGTTTCCTTTTCAAGTAGCCCTAGGCACAGTCTGTGGAAAAGCACTTTCATTGAGATTGGTTGCCAGGCTTCTAAGAAATAACGAGTTTCCGAAATACCAGCAAATATTTTTCACCCAATCTTGATGATACTTGGTGGTAATAACAAGTACAAAAATCCCACTTGGCTCACCAAATTTTGTTCTTCTAGGTTGCAGCGTTTGTTTACAGTAGCAGTTTATATTTTTAGGTTTCCCTATGTTCTCTCCTATATAGATAGATGAATTTGGAACTCTAATCCAACATGGTTTGTAATAGCTCTTTGAAACGTGACAAAATAAAGGAGTTCTCAGTTTTGTCTCCTATGATTTGTTTCCTCTTCAAGTAGCCCTCAGCAGAGACTGTGGAAAAGCAATTTCATTGAAAGGGTTTGCCAAGCTCCCAAGAAATTACGGGTTTCCGAAATACCAGCAAATATTTTTTCACCGAATCTTGATGATACTTGGTGTTAATGACAAGTACACAAATGGCACTTGGCTCACCAAATATTGCTCTTCTAGGTAGAAGCGTTCGTTTACAGTAGCAGTTTTTATTTTTAGGTTTCCTCTGTTTCTCCTATATAGATAGATGAATTTGGAACTCTAAATCCAACATGGTTTGTAGTAGCTCTTGAAACTAACAAAATAAAAAAGTTCTCAGTTTTTTCTCTATGGTTTGTTTCTCTTCAAATATCCCTAGGCACAGACTGGGGAAAAGCACATTCAATGAGAGGCGTTGCCAAGCTGGTAAGAATTAACGAGTTTCTGAAATACCAGCAAATATTTTTTCACCCAATCTTTTTGATACGTGGTGGTAATGATCTGTACACAAATGCCACTTGGCCTCACTAAATTGTGTTCTTCTAGACTGAAGCGTTCGTTTACATTAGCAGTTTATATTTTAGGTTTCACTCTGTTCTCTTCCATATAGATAGATTGAATTTGGAACTCTAAATCCAACATGGTTTGTAGTAGCTCTTTGAAACTTGTCAAAATAAAGGAGTCTCCAGTTTTGTCTCTTTGATTTGTTTCCTCTTAAGTAGCCCTCAGCAGAGACTGTGGAAAAACACTTTCATGAAAGGGTGGCCAAGCTTCCAAGAAATTACGAGTTTCCGAAATACCAGCAAATATTTTTTCACCCAATCTTGATGATACTTGTTGGTAATGATCGGTACACAAATCCCACATGACTCACCAAATTTTGTTCTTCTAGGTTGAAGCGTTAGTTTACAGTAGCAGTTTATATTTTTAGGTCTCCCTCTGTTCTCTCCTATATAGATAGATGAATTTGGAACTCTAAATCCAACATGGTTTGTAGTAGCTCTTTGAAACTTGACAAAATAAAGGAGTTCTCAGTTTTGTCTCTATGCTTTGTTTTCCTCTTCAAGTATCCCTAGGCACAAAGTGTGGAAAAGCACTTTCATTGAGAGGGTTGCCAAGCTTCTAAGAAATAACGAGTTTCGAAATACCAGCATATATTTTTTCACCCAATCTTGATGATACTTGGTGGTAATGATCGGGTACATAAATCCCACTTGACTCACCAAATTTTGTTCTTCTAGTTTGGAGCGTTAGTTTACAGTAGCAGTTTATATTTTTAGGTCTCCCTCTGTTCTCTCCTATATGGATAGATGAATTTGGAACTTCATAAATCCAACATGGTTTGTAGTAGCTCTTTGAAACATGACAAAATAAAGGAGTTCTCAGTTTTGTCTCTTTGATTTGTTTCCTCTTCAAGTAGCCCTAAGCAGAGACTGTGGAAAAGCACTTTCATTGAAAGGGGTTGCCAAGCTTCAAAGAAATTACGAGTTTACGAAATACCAGCAAATATTTTTTCACCCAATCTTGATGATATTTGGTGGTCATGAAAGTACACAAATCCCACTTGGCTCACCAAATTTTGTTCTTCTAGGTTCAAGCGTTCGTTTACAGTAGCAGTTTTTATTTTTAGGTTTCACTCTGTTCTCTCCTATATAGATAGATGAATTTGGAACTCTAAAATCAACATGGTTTGTGTAGCTCTCTGAAACTTGACAAAATGAGGGAGTTCTCAGTTTTGTCTTTATTGTTTGTTTCCTCTTCAAGTAGCCCTAGGCACAGACTGTGGAAAAGCACTTTCATTGAGAGTTGTTGCCAAGCTTCTAAGAAATAAAATTTTCCAAAATACCAGCAAATATTTTTTCACCCAATCTTGATGATACTGGTGGTAATGATCAGTACACAAATCCCACTTTACTCACCAAATATGGTTCTTCTAGGTTGAAGCGTTCGTTTACAGTAGCAGTTCATATTTTTAGGTGTCCCTCTGTTCTCTCCTATATAGGTAGATCAATATGGAACTCTAAATACAACATGGTTTGTAGTAGCTCTTTGAAGTTCACAAAATAAAGGAGTTCTCAGTTTTGTCTCTAAGATTTGTTTCCTCTTCTAGTAGCCCCAGCTACAGACTGTGGAAAAGCACTTTCATTGAGAAGGTTTTCCAAGCTTCTAAGAAATAACGAGTTTCCGAAATACCAGCAAATATTTCTTCACCCAATCTTGATGATACTTCATGGTGATGAACAGTACACAAATACAACTTGGCTCAACAAATTGTGTTTTTCTAGGTTGAAGCGTTGGTTTACAATAACAGTTTTTATTTTTAGGTTTCACTCTGTTCTCTTTTATATAGATAGATGAATTTGGAACTCTAAATGCAACATGGTTTGTAGTAGCTATGAAACTTGACAAAATAAAGGAGTTCTCAGTTTTGTCTCTATGAATTGTTTCCTCTTCAAGTACACTATGCACACACTGTGAAAAAGCACTTTCATTGAGAGGGGTTGCCAAGCTTCTAAGAAATAACGAGTTTTCGAAATACCAGCAAATATTTTTTCACCCAAACTTGATGTTACGTGGTGGTAATGATTAGTACACAAATACCAATTGGCTCACCAAATTTTGTTCTTGTAGGTTGAAGCGTTCGTTTACAGTAGCACTTTTTATTTTTAGGTTTCCGCTGTTCTCTCTGATATAGATAGATGAATTTGGAACTCTAAATCCAACATGGTTTGTAGTAGCTCGTTGAAACTTGACAAAATAAAGGAGTACTCAGTTTTGTCTCTATGATTTGTTTCCTCTTCAAGTAGCCCTAAGCAGAGACTGTGGAAAAGCACTTTCATTGAAAGGGTTTGCCAAGCTCCTAAAAAATTACAGATTTCCAAAATACCAGCAAATATTTTTTCACCCAATCTTGATGATACTTGGTGGTAATTACAAGTACACAATTCCCACTTGGCTCAACAAATTTTGTTCTTCTAGGTTGAAGCGTTAGTTTACAGTAGCAGTTTATATTTTAAGGTTTCCCTCTGTTCTCTCCTATACAGATAGATGAATTTGGAACTGTAAATCCAACATGGTTTGTAGTAGCTCTTTGAAACTTGACAAAATAAAAAGGTTCTCAGTTTTGTCTCTATGGTTTGTTTCCTCTTCAAATAGCCCTAGGCACAGACTGGGGAAAAGCACATTCATTGAGAGGCATTGCCTAGCTTCTAAGAAATAACGAGTTTCCGAAATACCAGCAAATATTTTTTCACCCAATTTTGATGATCCGTGGTGGTAATGATCATTACACAAATGCCACTTGGCTCACTAAATTGTGTTCTTCTAGGTTGAAGCGTTCGTTTACAGTAGCAGTTTTTATTTTTAGGATTCACTCTGTTCTCTCCTATATAGATAGATGAATTTGGAACTCTAAAATCAACATGGTTTGAAGTAACTCTCTGAAACTTGACAAAATAAAGGAGTTCTCAATTTTGTCTCTATGGTTTGTTTCCTCTTAAGTAGCCCTAGGAACAGACTGTGGAAAAGCACTTTCATTGAGAGTTGTTGCCAAGGTTCTAAGAAATAACGAGTTTCCAAAATACCAGCAAATATTTTTTCACCCAATCTTGATTATCCTGGTGGTAATGATCAGTACACAAATACCACTTGGCTCACCAAATTGTGTTCTTCTAGGTTGAAGCGTTCGTTTACAATAGCAGTTTTTATTTGTAGGTTTCACTCTGTTCTCTTCCATATAGATAGATGAATTTGGAACTCTAAATCCAAAATGGATTGTAGTAGCTCTTTGAAACTTTAAAAAATGAAGGAGTTCTCAGTTTTGTCTCTATGTTTTGTTTCCTTTTCAAGTAGCCCTAGGCACAGTCTGTGGAAAAGCACTTTCATTGAGATTGGTTGCCAGGCTTCTAAGAAATAACGAGTTTCCGAAATACCAGCAAATATTTTTTCACCCAATCTTGATGATACTTGGTGGTAATAACAAGTACAAAAATCCCACTTGGCTCACCAAATTTTGTTCTTCTAGGTTGCAGCGTTTGTTTACAGTAGCAGTTTATATTTTTAGGTTTCCCTATGTTCTCTCCTATATAGATAGATGAATTTGGAACTCTAAATCCAACATGGTTTGTAATAGCTCTTTGAAACGTGACAAAATAAAGGAGTTCTCAGTTTTGTCTCTATGATTTGTTTCCTCTTCAAGTAGCCCTCAGCAGAGACTGTGGAAAAGCAATTTCATTGAAAGGGTTTGCCAAGCTCCCAAGAAATTACGGGTTTCCGAAATACCAGCAAATATTTTTTCACCGAATCTTGATGATACTTGGTGTTAATGACAAGTACACAAATGGCACTTGGCTCACCAAATATTGCTCTTCTAGGTTGAAGCGTTCGTTTACAGTAGCAGTTTTTATTTTTAGGTTTCCCTCTGTTTTCTCCTATATAGATAGATGAATTTGGAACTCTAAATCCAACATGGTTTGTAGTAGCTCTTGGAAACTTGACAAATAAAAAGTTCTCAGTTTTTTCTCTATGGTTTGTTTCCTCTTCAAATATCCCTAGGCACAGACTGGGGAAAAGCACATTCAATGAGAGGCGTTGCCAAGCTGGTAAGAATTAACGAGTTTCTGAAATACCAGCAAATATTTTTTCACCCAATCTTTTTGATACGTGGTGGTAATGATCTGTACACAAATGCCACTTGGCTCACTAAATTGTGTTCTTCTAGACTGAAGCGTTCTTTACATTAGCAGTTTATATTTTTAGGTTTCACTCTGTTCTCTTCCATATAGATAGATGAATTTGGAACTCTAAATCCAACATGGTTTGTAGTAGCTCTTTGAAACTTGTCAAAATAAAGGAGTTCTCAGTTTTGTCTCTTTGATTTGTTTCCTCTTAAAGTAGCCCTAAGCAGAGACTGTGGAAAAACACTTTCATTGAAAGGGTTGCCAAGCTTCCAAGAAATTACGAGTTTCCGAAATACCAGCAAATATTTTTTCACCCAATCTTGATGATACTTGTTGGTAATGATCGGTACACAAATCCCACATGACTCACCAAATTTTGTTCTTCTAGGTTGAAGCGTTAGTTTACAGTAGCAGTTTATATTTTAGGTCTCCATCTGTTCTCTCCTATATAGATAGATGAATTTGGAACTCTAAATCCAACATGGTTTGTAGTAGCTCTTTGAAACTTGACAAAATAAAGGAGTTCTCTGTTTTGTTTCTTTGATTTGTTTCCTCTTCAAGTAGCCCTAAGCAGAGACTGTGGAAAAGCTCTTTCATTGAAAGGGGTTGAAAGCTTCCAAGAAATTACGAGTTTCCGAAATACCAGCGAATATTTTTTGACCCATTACTTGGTGGTAATGACAAGTACACAAATCCCACTTGGCTCACCAAATTTTGTTCTTCTAGGTTGAAGCGTTCGTTTACAGTAGCAGTTTTTATTTTTAGGTTTCACTCTGTTCTCTCCTATATAGATAGATGAATTTGGAACTCTAAAATCAACATGGTTTGTAGTAGCTCTATGAAACTTGACAAAATAAAGGAGTTCCCAGTTTTGTCTCTATGGTTTGTTTCCTCTTCAAGTAGCCCTAAGCACAGACTGTGGAAAAGCACTTTCGTTGAGAGGGGTTGCCAAGTTTCTAAGAAATAACAAGTCTCCAAAATACCAGCAAATATTTTTCACCCAATCTTGATGATACTTGGTGGTAATGATCAGTACACAAATCCCACTTGACTCATGAAGTTTGGTTCTTCTAGGTTGAAACGTTCGTTTACAGTAGCAGTTTATATTTTTAGGTGTCCCTCTGTTCTCTCCTACATAGGTAGATGAATTCGGAACTCTAAATCCAACATGGTTTGTAGTAGCTCTTTGAAACTTGACAAAATAAACTAGTTCTCAGTTTTGTCTCTATGATTTGTTTCCTCTTATATTAGCCCTAAGCAGAGACTGTGGAAAAGCACTTTCATTGAAAGGGATTGCCAAGCTTCCAAGAAAGTAAGACTTTCCGAAATACCAGCAAACATTTTTTCACCCAATCTTGATGATACGTGGTGTTACTGACAAGTACACATATCCCACTTGGCTCACCAAATTTTGTTCTTATAGGTTGAAGCGTTCGTTTACAGTAGCAGTTTTTATTTTTAGGTTTCACTCAGATCTCTCCTATATAGATAGATGAATTTGGAACTCTAAATCCAACGTGGTTTGTAGTACCTCTTTGAAACTTCATAAAATAAAGGAGTTCTCAGTTTTGTCTCTATGGTTTGTTTCCTCTTCAAGTAGGCCCTAGGAACAGACTGTGGAAAAGCACTTTCATTGAGAGCGGTTGCCAAGCTTCTAAGAAATAACGAGTGTCCGAATTCCAGCAATTTTTTTTGACCCAATCTTAATGATACTTGGTGGAAATGACAAGTACACAAATCCCACTTGGCTCACCAAATTTTGTTCTTCTAGGTTTTAGCGTTCGTCTACTGTAACAGTTTTATATTTACGTTTCACTCTGTTC
The DNA here is from genome assembly GCF_048772815.1 of Callospermophilus lateralis. Taxonomy (NCBI): domain Eukaryota; kingdom Metazoa; phylum Chordata; class Mammalia; order Rodentia; family Sciuridae; genus Callospermophilus; species Callospermophilus lateralis. The sequence goes on from NW_027511342.1 coordinate 11,422, forward strand.
TCTCCTTATATAGATAGATGAATATGGAACTCTAAATCCAACATGGTTTGTAGTAGCTCTTTGAAACTTGACAAAATAAAGGAGTTCTCAGTTTTGTCTTTAATCATTGTTTCCTCTTCAAGTAGCACTAGGCACAGACTGTGGAAAAGCACTTTCATTGAGAGGGGGTTGCCAAGATTCTAAGAAATAACGAGTTTCCGAAATACCAGCAAATATTTTTTCACGCAATCTTGAAGATACGTGGTGGTAATGATCAGTACATAAATCCCACTTGGCTCACCAAATTGTGTTCTTCTAGGTTGAGCGTTTCGTTTACAGTAGCGGTTTTTATTTTTAGGTTTCAATCTATTCTCTCCTATATAGATAGATGAATTTGGAACTCTAAATCCAACATGGTTTGTAGTAGCTCTTTGAAACTTGACAAAATAAAGGAGTTCTCAGTTTTGTCTCTATGGTTTGATTCCTCTTCAAGTAGCCCTAGGCACAAACTGTGGAAGAGCACGTTCATTGAAAGGGGTTGCCAAGCTTCTATGAAATAAAGATTTTCCAAAATACCAGCAAATTTTTTTCACCCAATCTTGATGATACTTGGAGGTAATGACAAGTACACAAATCTCACTTTGCTCACCAAATTTTGTTCTTCTAGGTTGAAGCGTTTGTTAACAGTAGCAGTTTTTATTTTTAGGTTTCACTCTGTTCTCTCTTATAGATAGATGAATTTGGAACTCTTAATTCAACATGGTTTGTAGTAGCTGTTTGAAACTTGACAAAATAAAGGAGTTCTCAGTTTTGTCTCTATGGTCTGTTTCCTCTTCAAATAGCCCTAGGCACAGACTGTGGAAAAGGACTTTCATTGAGAGGGTTTACCAGGCTTCTAAGGAATAACGAGTTTCCAAAATACCAGCAAATATTTTTTCACCCAATCTTGATGATACGTTTTGGTAATGATCAGTACACAAATGCCACTTGGCTCACCAAATTTTGTTCTTCTAGGTTGAAGCGTTCGTTTACAGTAGCTGTTTTTATTTTTTGGTTTCACTCTGTTCTCTTTTATATAGATAGATGAATTTGGAACTCTAAATCCAACATGGTTTGTAGTATCTCTTTGAAACTTGACAAAATAAAGGAGTACTCAGTTTTGTCTTTATGATTTGCTTCCTCTTCAAGTAGCCCAGGCAGCGACTGTGGAAAAGCATTTCCATTGAAAGGGGTTGCCAAGCTTCCAAGAAATTACGGGTTTTCGAAATACCAGCAAATATTTTTTCACCCAATCTTGATGATACTTGGTGGTAATGACAAGTACACAAATCCCACTTGGTTCACCAAATTTTTTCTTCTATGTTGAAGCGTTCATTTACAGTAGCAGTTTTTATTTTTAGGTTTCACTCTGTTCTCTCCTATATAGATAGATGAATTTGGAACTCTAAATCCAACATGGTTAGTAGTAGCTCTTTGAAACTTGACAGAATAATGGAGTACTCAGTTTTTTCTCTATGATTTGTTTCCTCTTCAAGTAGCCCTTTTCATAGACTGTGGAAAAGCACTTTCATTGAGAGGGGTTGCCAAGCTTCTAAGAAATAACGAGTTTCCGAAATACCAGCAAATATTTTTTCACCCAATCTTGATGATACTTGGTGGTAATGATCGGTACACAAATCCCACTTGACTCACCAAATTTTGTTCTTCTAGGTTGAAGTGTTCGTTTTCAGTAGCAGTTTATATTTTTAGGTTTCCCTCTGTTCTCTCCTATATAGATAGATGAATTTGGAACTCTAAATCCAACATGGTTTGTAGTAGCCTCTTTGAAACTTGACAAACTAAAGGAGTTCTCAGTTTTGTCTCTATGGATTGTTTCCTCTTCAAGTAGCCCTAGGCACAGACTGTGGAAAAGCACTTTCATTGAGAGGGGTTGCCAAGCTTCTAAGAAATAACGAGTTTTAGAAATACCAGCAAATATTTTTTCACCCAATCTTGATGATACGTGGTGGTAATGACAAGTACACAAATCCCACTTGGCTCACCAAATTGTGTTCTTCTAGGTTTAAGCATTCGTTTACAGAAGCAGTTTTTATTTTTAGGTTTCACTCTGTTCTTTTTTATATAGATAAATGATTTGGAACTCTAAATCCAACATGGATTGTAGTAGCTCTTTGAAACTTGACAAAATGAAGAAGTTCTCAGTTTTTTCTCTATGTTTTGTTTTCTCTTCAAGTAGCCCTAGTCATAGACTGTGAAAAAGCACGTTGATTGACAGGGGTTGCCAGGCTTCTAAGAAATAACGAGTTTCCGAAATACCAGCAAATGTTTTTTCACGCAATCTTGATGATACGTGGTGGTAATGATCAGTACACAAATGCCACTTGGCTCAGCAAATTGTGTTCTTCTAGGTTGAAGCGTTCGTTTACAGTAGCAGTTTTTATTTTTAGGTTTCACTCTGTTCTCTCCCATATAGATAGATGAATTTGGAACTCTAAATCCAACATGGTTTGTAGTAGCTCTTTGAAACTTGACAAAATAAAGGAGTTCTCAGTTTTGTCTCTATGGTTTGTTTAATCTTCAAGTAGTCCTAGGCACAGACTGTGGAAAAGCACTTTCATTGAGAGGGGTTGCCAGGCTACTAAGAAATAACGAGATTCCGAAATACCAGCAAATATTTTTTCACCCAATCTTGATGATACTTAGTGGTTATGACAAGTACACAAATCCCACTTGGCTCACCAAATTTTGTTCTTCTAGGTTGCAGCGTTTGTTTACAGTAGCAGTTTATACTTTTAGGTTTCCCTATGTTCTCTCCTATATAGATAGATGAATTTGGAACTCTAAATCCAACATGGTTTGTAATAGCTCTTTGAAACTTGACAAAATAAAGGAGTTCTCAGTTTTGTCTCTATGATTTGTTTCCTCTTCAAGTAGCCCTCAGCAGAGACTGTGGAAAAGCAATTTCATTGAAAGGGTTTGCCAAGCTCCCAAGAAATTACGGGTTTCCGAAATACCAGCAAATATTTTTTCACCGAATCTTGATGATACTTGGTGTTAATGACAAGTACACAAATGCCACTTGGCTCACCAAGTATTTCTCTTCTAGGTTGAAGCGTTCGTTTACAGTAGCAGTTTTTATTTTTAGGTTTCCCTCTGTTTTCTCCTATATAGATAGATGAATTTGGAACTCTAAATCCAACATGGATTGTAGTAGCTCTTGGAAACTTGACAAAATAAAAAAGTTCTCAGTTTTTTCTCTATGGTTTGTTTCCTCTTCAAATATCCCTAGGCACAGACTGGGGAAAAGCACATTCAATGAGAGGCGTTGCCAAGCTGGTAAGAATTAACGAGTTTTTGAAATACCAGCAAATATTTTTTCACCCAATCTTTTTGATACGTGGTGGTAATGATCTGTACACAAATGCCACTTGGCTCACTAAATTGTGTTCTTCTAGAGTGAAGCGTTCGTTTACATTAGCAGTTTATATTTTTAGGTTTCACTCTGTTCTCTTCCATATAGATAGATGAATTTGGAACTCTAAATCCAACATGGTTTGTAGTAGCTCTTTGAAACTTGTCAAAATAAAGGAGTTCTCAGTTTTGTCTCTTTGATTTGTTTCATCTTAAAGTAGCCCTAAGCAGAGACTGTGGAAAAACACTTTCATTGAAAGGGTTGCCAAGCTTCCAAGAAATTACGAGTTTCCGAAATACCAGCAAATATTTTTTCACCCAATCTTGATGATACTTGTTGGTAATGATCGGTACACAAATCCCACATGACTCACCAAATTTTGTTCTTCTAGGTTGAAGCGTTAGTTTACAGTAGCAGTTTATATTTTTAGGTCTCCCTCTGTTCTCTCCTATATAGATAGATGAATTTGGAACTCTAAATCCAACATGGTTTGTAGTAGCTCTTTGAAACTTGACAAAATAAAGGAGTTCTCAGTTTTGTCTCTATGCTTTGTTTCCTCTTCAAGTATCCCTAGGCACAAAGTGTGGAAAAGCACTTTCATTGAGAGGGGTTGCCAAGCTTCTAAGAAATAACGAGTTTCCGAAATACCAGCATATATTTTTTCACCCAATCTTGATGATACTTGGTGGTAATGATCGGTACATAAATCCCACTTGACTCACCAAATTTTGTTCTTCTAGTTTGGAGCGTTAGTTTACAGTAGCAGTTTATATTTTTAGGTCTCCCTCTGTTCTCTCCTATATGGATAGATGAATTTGGAACTCTAAATCCAACATGGTTTGTAGTAGCTCTTTGAAACATGACAAAATAAAGGAGTTCTCAGTTTTGTCTCTTTGATTTGTTTCCTCTTCAAGTAGCCCTAAGCAGAGACTGTGGAAAAGCACTTTCATTGAAAGGGGTTGCCAAGCTTCAAAGAAATTACGAGTTTACGAAATACCAGCAAATATTTTTTCACCCAATCTTGATGATATTTGGTGGTCATGAAAGTACACAAATCCCACTTGGCTCACCAAATTTTGTTCTTCTAGGTTCAAGCATTCGTTTACAGTAGCAGTTTTTATTTTTAGGTTTCACTCTGTTCTCTCCTATATAGATAGATGAATTTGGAACTCTAAAATCAACATGGTTTGTGTAGCTCTCTGAAACTTGACAAAATGAGGGAGTTCTCAGTTTTGTCTTTATTGTTTGTTTCCTCTTCAAGTAGCCCTAGGCACAGACTGTGGAAAAGCACTTTCATTGAGAGTTGTTGCCAAGCTTCTAAGAAATAAAATTTTCCAAAATACCAGCAAATATTTTTTCACCCAATCTTGATGATACTGGTGGTAATGATCAGTACACAAATCCCACTTTACTCACCAAATATGGTTCTTCTAGGTTGAAGCGTTCGTTTACAGTAGCAGTTCATATTTTTAGGTGTCCCTCTGTTCTCTCCTATATAGGTAGATCAATATGGAACTCTAAATACAACATGGTTTGTAGTAGCTCTTTGAACTTCACAAAATAAAGGAGTTCTCAGTTTTGTCTCTAAGATTTGTTTCCTCTTCTAGTAGCCCCAGCTACAGACTGTGGAAAAGCACTTTCATTGAGAAGGTTTTCCAAGCTTCTAAGAAATAACGAGTTTCCGAAATACCAGCAAATATTTCTTCACCCAATCTTGATGATACTTCATGGTGATGAACAGTACACAAATACAACTTGGCTCAACAAATTGTGTTTTTCTAGGTTGAAGCGTTGGTTTACAATAACAGTTTTTATTTTTAGGTTTCACTCTGTTCTCTTTTATATAGATAGATGAATTTGGAACTCTAAATGCAACATGGTTTGTAGTAGCTATGAAACTTGACAAAATAAAGGAGTTCTCAGTTTTGTCTCTATGAATTGTTTCCTCTTCAAGTACACTATGCACACACTGTGAAAAAGCACTTTCATTGAGAGGGGTTGCCAAGCTTCTAAGAAATAACGAGTTTTCGAAATACCAGCAAATATTTTTTCACCCAAACTTGATGTTACGTGGTGGTAATGATTAGTACACAAATACCAATTGGCTCACCAAATTTTGTTCTTGTAGGTTGAAGCGTTCGTTTACAGTAGCACTTTTTATTTTTAGGTTTCCCGCTGTTCTCTCTGATATAGATAGATGAATTTGGAACTCTAAATCCAACATGGTTTGTAGTAGCTCGTTGAAACTTGACAAAATAAAGGAGTACTCAGTTTTGTCTCTATGATTTGTTTCCTCTTCAAGTAGCCCTAAGCAGAGACTGTGGAAAAGCACTTTCATTGAAAGGGTTTGCCAAGCTCCTAAAAAATTACAGATTTCCAAAATACCAGCAAATATTTTTTCACCCAATCTTGATGATACTTGGTGGTAATTACAAGTACACAATTCCCACTTGGCTCAACAAATTTTGTTCTTCTAGGTTGAAGCGTTAGTTTACAGTAGCAGTTTATATTTTAAGGTTTCCCTCTGTTCTCTCCTATACAGATAGATGAATTTGGAACTGTAAATCCAACATGGTTTGTAGTAGCTCTTTGAAACTTGACAAAATAAAAAGGTTCTCAGTTTTGTCTCTATGGTTTGTTTCCTCTTCAAATAGCCCTAGGCACAGACTGGGGAAAAGCACATTCATTGAGAGGCATTGCCTAGCTTCTAAGAAATAACGAGTTTCCGAAATACCAGCAAATATTTTTTCACCCAATTTTGATGATCCGTGGTGGTAATGATCATTACACAAATGTCACTTGGCTCACTAAATTGTGTTCTTCTAGGTTGAAGCGTTCGTTTACAGTAGCAGTTTTTATTTTTAGGATTCACTCTGTTCTCTCCTATATAGATAGATGAATTTGGAACTCTAAAATCAACATGGTTTGAAGTAACTCTCTGAAACTTGACAAAATAAAGGAGTTCTCAATTTTGTCTCTATGGTTTGTTTCCTCTTCAAGTAGCCCTAGGCACAGACTGTGGAAAAGCACTTTCATTGAGAGTTGTTGCCAAGGTTCTAAGAAATAACGAGTTTCCAAAATACCAGCAAATATTTTTTCACCCAATCTTGATTATCCTGGTGGTAATGATCAGTACACAAATACCACTTGGCTCACCAAATTGTGTTCTTCTAGGTTGAAGCGTTCGTTTACAATAGCAGTTTTTATTTGTAGGTTTCACTCTGTTCTCTTCCATATAGATAGATGAATTTGGAACTCTAAATCCAAAATGGATTGTAGTAGCTCTTTGAAACTTTAAAAAATGAAGGAGTTCTCAGTTTTGTCTCTATGTTTTGTTTCCTTTTCAAGTAGCCCTAGTCACAGTCTGTGGAAAAGCACTTTCATTGAGATTGGTTGCCAGGCTTCTAAGAAATAACGAGTTTCCGAAATACCAGCAAATATTTTTTCACCCAATCTTGATGATACTTGGTGGTAATAACAAGTACAAAAATCCCACTTGGCTCACCAAATTTTGTTCTTCTAGGTTGCAGCGTTTGTTTACAGTAGCAGTTTATATTTTTAGGTTTCCCTATGTTCTCTCCTATATAGATAGATGAATTTGGAACTCTAAATCCAACATGGTTTGTAATAGCTCTTTGAAACGTGACAAAATAAAGGAGTTCTCAGTTTTGTCTCTATGATTTGTTTCCTCTTCAAGTAGCCCTCAGCAGAGACTGTGGAAAAGCAATTTCATTGAAAGGGTTTGCCAAGCTCCCAAGAAATTACGGGTTTCCGAAATACCAGCAAATATTTTTTCACCGAATCTTGATGATACTTGGTGTTAACGACAAGTACACAAATGCCACTTGGCTCACCAAGTATTTCTCTTCTAGGTTGAAGCGTTCGTTTACAGTAGCAGTTTTTATTTTTAGGTTTCCCTCTGTTTTCTCCTATATAGATAGATGAATTTGGAACTCTAAATCCAACATGGATTGTAGTAGCTCTTGGAAACTTGACAAAATAAAAAAGTTCTCAGTTTTTTCTCTATGGTTTGTTTCCTCTTCAAATATCCCTAGGCACAGACTGGGGAAAAGCACATTCAATGAGAGGCGTTGCCAAGCTGGTAAGAATTAACGAGTTTCTGAAATACCAGCAAATATTTTTTCACCCAATCTTTTTGATACGTGGTGGTAATGATCTGTACACAAATGCCACTTGGCTCACTAAATTGTGTTCTTCTAGACTGAAGCGTTCGTTTACATTAGCAGTTTATATTTTTAGGTTTCACTCTGTTCTCTTCCATATAGATAGATGAATTTGGAACTCTAAATCCAACATGGTTTGTAGTAGCTCTTTGAAACTTGTCAAAATAAAGGAGTTCTCAGTTTTGTCTCTTTGATTTGTTTCCTCTTAAAGTAGCCCTAAGCAGAGACTGTGGAAAAACACTTTCATTGAAAGGGTTGCCAAGCTTCCAAGAAATTACGAGTTTCCGAAATACCAGCAAATATTTTTTCACCCAATCTTGATGATACTTGTTGGTAATGATCGGTACACAAATCCCACATGACTCACCAAATTTTGTTCTTCTAGGTTGAAGCGTTAGTTTACAGTAGCAGTTTATATTTTAGGTCTCCCTCTGTTCTCTCCTATATAGATAGATGAATTTGGAACTCTAAATCCAACATGGTTTGTAGTAGCTCTTTGAAACTTGACAAAATAAAGGAGTTCCCAGTTTTGTTTCTTTGATTTGTTTCCTCTTCAAGTAGCCCTAAGCAGAGACTGTGGAAAAGCACTTTCATTGAAAGGGGTTGAAAGCTTCCAAGAAATTACGAGTTTCCGAAATACCAGCAAATATTTTTTGACCCATTACTTGGTGGTAATGACAAGTACACAAATCCCACTTGGCTCACCAAATTTTGTTCTTCTAGGTTGAAGCGTTCGTTTACAGTAGCAGTTTTTATTTTTAGGTTTCACTCTGTTCTCTCCTATATAGATAGATGAATTTGGAACTCTAAAATCAACATGGTTTGTAGTAGCTCTATGAAACTTGACAAAATAAAGGAGTTCCCAGTTTTGTCTCTATGGTTTGTTTCCTCTTCAAGTAGCCCTAAGCACAGACTGTGGAAAAGCACTTTCGTTGAGAGGGGTTGCCAAGTTTCTAAGAAATAACAAGTCTCCAAAATACCAGCAAATATTTTTCACCCAATCTTGATGATACTTGGTGGTAATGATCAGTACACAAATCCCACTTGACTCATGAAGTTTGGTTCTTCTAGGTTGAAACGTTCGTTTACAGTAGCAGTTTATATTTTTAGGTGTCCCTCTGTTCTCTCCTACATAGGTAGATGAATTCGGAACTCTAAATCCAACATGGTTTGTAGTAGCTCTTTGAAACTTGACAAAATAAACTAGTTCTCAGTTTTGTCTCTATGATTTGTTTCCTCTTATATTAGCCCTAAGCAGAGACTGTGGAAAAGCACTTTCATTGAAAGGGATTGCCAAGCTTCCAAGAAAGTAAGACTTTCCGAAATACCAGCAAACATTTTTTCACCCAATCTTGATGATACGTGGTGTTACTGACAAGTACACATATCCCACTTGGCTCACCAAATTTTGTTCTTATAGGTTGAAGCGTTCGTTTACAGTAGCAGTTTTTATTTTTAGGTTTCACTCAGATCTCTCCTATATAGATAGATGAATTTGGAACTCTAAATCCAACGTGGTTTGTAGTACCTCTTTGAAACTTCATAAAATAAAGGAGTTCTCAGTTTTGTCTCTATGGTTTGTTTCCTCTTCAAGTAGCCCTAGGAACAGACTGTGGAAAAGCACTTTCATTGAGAGCGGTTGCCAAGCTTCTAAGAAATAACGAGTGTCCGAAATTCCAGCAAATTTTTTTGACCCAATCTTAATGATACTTGGTGGAAATGACAAGTACACAAATCCCACTTGGCTCACCAAATTTTGTTCTTCTAGGTTGTAGCGTTCGTCTACTGTAACAGTTTTTATATTTACGTTTCACTCTGTTCTCTCTTATATAGATAGATGAATATGGAACTCTAAATCCAACATGGTTTGTAGTAGCTCTTTGAAACTTGACAAAATAAAGGAGTTCTCAGTTTTGTCTTTAATCATTGTTTCCTCTTCAAGTAGCACTAGGCACAGACTGTGGAAAAGCACTTTCATTGAGAGGGGTTGCCAAGATTCTAAGAAATAACGAGTTTCCGAAATACCAGCAAATATTTTTTCACGCAATCTTGAAGATACGTGGTGGTAATGATCAGTACATAAATCCCACTTGGCTCACCAAATTGTGTTCTTCTAGGTTGAAGCGTTCGTTTACAGTAGCGGTTTTTATTTTTAGGTTTCAATCTATTCTCTCCTATATAGATAGATGAATTTGGAACTCTAAATCCAACATGGTTTGTAGTAGCTCTTTGAAACTTGACAAAATAAAGGAGTTCTCAGTTTTGTCTCTATGGTTTGATTCCTCTTCAAGTAGCCCTAGGCACAAACTGTGGAAGAGCACGTTCATTGAAAGGGGTTGCCAAGCTTCTATGAAATAAAGATTTTCCAAAATACCAGCAAATTTTTTTTCACCCAATCTTGATGATACTTGGAGGTAATGACAAGTACACAAATCTCACTTTGCTCACCAAATTTTGTTCTTCTAGGTTGAAGCGTTTGTTAACAGTAGCAGTTTTTATTTTTAGGTTTCACTCTGTTCTCTCTTATAGATAGATGAATTTGGAACTCTTAATTCAACATGGTTTGTAGTAGCTGTTTGAAACTTGACAAAATAAAGGAGTTCTCAGTTTTGTCTTTATGGTTTGTTCCTCTTCAAATAGCCCTAGGCACAGACTGTGGAAAAGGACTTTCATTGAGAGGGTTTACCAGGCTTCTAAGGAATAACGAGTTTCCAAAATACCAGCAAATATTTTTTCACCCAATCTTGATGATACGTTTTGGTAATGATCAGTACACAAATGCCACTTGGCTCACCAAATTTTGTTCTTCTAGGTTGAAGCGTTCGTTTACAGTAGCTGTTTTTATTTTTTGGTTTCACTCTGTTCTCTTTTATATAGATAGATGAATTTGGAACTCTAAATCCAACATGGTTTGTAGTATCTCTTTGAAACTTGACAAAATAAAGGAGTACTCAGTTTTGTCTTTATGATTTGCTTCCTCTTCAAGTAGCCCTAAGCAGAGACTGTTAAAAGCACTTTCATTGAAAGGGTTTGCCAAGCTCCTAAAAAATTACGGATTTCCAAAATACCAGCAAATATTTTTTCACCCAATCTTGATGATACTTGGTGGTAATTACAAGTACACAATTCCCACTTGGCTCACCAAATTTTGTTCTTCTAGGTTGAAGCGTTAGTTTACAGTAGCAGTTTATATTTTAAGGTTTCCCTCTGTTCTCTCCTATACAGATAGATGAATTTGGAACTCTAAATCCAACATGGTTTGTAGTAGCTCTTTGAAACTTGACAAAATTAAAAAGTTCTCAGTTTTGTCTCTATGGTTTGTTTCCTCTTCAAATAGCCCTAGGCACAGACTGGGGAAAAGCACATTCATTGAGAGGCATTGCCTAGCTTCTAAGAAATAACGAGTTTCCGAAATACCAGCAAATATTTTTTCACCCAATTTTGATGATCCGTGGTGGTAATGATCATTACACAAATGCCACTTGGCTCACTAAATTGTGTTCTTCTAGGTGGAAGCGTTCGTTTACAGTAGCAGTTTTTATTTTTAGGTTTCACTCTGTTCTCTCCTATATAGATAGATGAATTTGGAACTCTAAAATCAACATGGTTTGAAGTAACTCTCTGAAACTTGACAAAATAAAGGAGTTCTCAATTTTCTCTCTATGGTTTGTTTCCTCTTCAAGTAGCCCTAGGCACAGACTGTGGAAAAGCACTTTCATTGAGAGTTGTTGCCAAGGTTCTAAGAAATAACGCGTTTCCAAAATACCAGCAAATATTTTTTCACCCAATCTTGATTATCCTGGTGGTAATGATCAGTACAAAAATACCACTTGGCTCACCAAATTGTGTTCTTCTAGGTTGAAGCGTTCGTTTACAATAGCAGTTTTTATTTGTAGGTTTCACTCTGTTCTCTTTTATATAGATAGATGAATTTGGAACTCTAAATCCAACATGGCTTGTAGTAGCTCTTTGAAACTTGACAAAATGAAGGAGTTCTCAGTTTTGTCTCTATGGTTTATTTCCTCTTCAAGTAGCCCTAGGCACAGACTGTGGAAAAGCACTTTCATTGAGAGGGGTTGAGAGGCTTCTAAGAAATAACGAGTTCCGGAATATTAGCAAATATTTTTTCACCCAATCTTAATGATACTTGGTGGTAATGACAAGTACACAAATCAAACTTGGATCACCAAATTTTGTTCTTCTAGGTTTAAGCGTTCGTTTACAGTAGCATTTTATATTTTAGGTTTCCCTCTGTTGTCTCCTATATAGATAGATGAATTTGGTACTCTAAATCCAACATGGTTTGTAGTAGCTCTTTGAAATTTGACAAAATAAAGGAGTTCTCAGTTTTGTCTCTATGATTTGTTTCCTCTTCAAGTAGCCATCAGCAGAGACTGTGGAAAAGCACTTTCATTGAAAGGGTTTGTCAAGCTCCCAAGAAATTATGGCTTTCCGAAATACCAGCAAATATTTTTTCACCCAATCTTGATGATACTTGGTGGTAATGATCAGTACACAAATGCCACGTGGCTAACTAAATTGTGTTCTTCTAGGTTGAAGCGTTCGTTTACAGTAGCAGATTTTATTTTTAGGTTTCACTTAGTTCTCTCCTATATAGATAGATGAATTTGGAACTCTAAATCCAACATGGTTTGTAGTAGCTCTTTGAAACTTGACAAAATAATGGAGTTTTCAGTTTTGTCTCTATAGTTTGTTTCCTCTTCAAGTAGCACTAGGCAGAGACTGTGGAAAACCACTTTCATTGAGAGGGTTTCCCAAGCTTCTAAGAAATAACGAGTTTCCGAAATACCAGCAAATATTTTTTCACCCAATCTTGATGATCCTTCGTGGTAATGATCAGTACACAAATACCACTTGGCTCACCAAATTGTGTTCTTCTAGGTTGAAGCTTTCGTTTACAATAGCAGTTTTTATTTTTAGGTCTCACTCTGTTCTCTTTTATATTGATAGATGAATTTGGAACACTAAATCCAAAATGGTTTGTAGTAGCTCTTTGAAACTTTACAAAATGAAGGAGTTCTCTGTTTTGTCTCTATGTTTTGTTTCCTTTTCAAGTAGCCCTAGGCACAGACTGTGGAAAAGCACTTTCATTGAGATTGGTTGCCAGGCTTCTAAGAAATAACGAGTTTCCGAAATACCAGCAAATATTTTTTCACCCAATCTTGATGATACTTGGTGGTAATGACAAGTACACAAATCCCACTTGGCTCACCACATTTTGTTCTTCTAGGTTGAAGCGTTCGTTTACAGAAGCAGTTTTCTTTTTAGGTTTCACTCTGTTCTCTCCTATATAGATAGATGAATTTGGAACTCTAAATCCAACATGGTTTGTAATAGCTCTTTGAGACTTGACAAAATAAAGGAGTTCTCAGTTTTGTCTCTATGATTTGTTTCCTCTTCAAGTAACCCTCAGCAGAGACTGTGGAAAAGCACTTTCATTGAAAGGGTTTGCCAAGCTCCAAAGAAATTACGGGTTTCCGAAATACCAGCAAATATTTTTTCACCGAATCTTGATGATACTTGGTGTTAATGACAAGTACACAAATGCCACTTGGCTCAACAAATATTGCTCTTCTAGGTTGAAGTGTTCGTTTACAGTAGCAGTTTTTATTTTTAGGTTTCCCTCTGTTCTCTCCTATATAGATAGATGAATTTGAAACTCTAAATCCAACATGGTTTGTAGTAGCTCTTTGAAACTTGACAAAATAAAAAAGTTCTCGGTTTTGTCTCTATGGTTTGTTTCCTCTTAAAATAGCCCTAGGAACAGACTGGGGAAAAGCACATTCAATGAGAGGCGTTGCCAAGCTGTTAAGAATTAACGAGTTTCCGAAATACCAGCAAATATTTTTCACCCAATCTTGATGATACGTGGTCGTAATGATCTGTACATAAATGCCACTTGGCTCACTAAATTGTATTCTTCCAGGGTGAAGCGTTCGTTTACAGTAGCAGTTTTATTTTTAGGTTTCACTCTGTTCTCTTACATATAAATAGATGAATTTGGAACTCTAAATCCAGCATGGTTTGTAGTAGCTCTTTGAAACTTGACAAAATAAAGGAGTTCTCAGTTTTGTCTCTATAGCTTGTTTCCTCTTCAAGTAGCCCTAGGCATAGACTGTGGAAAAGCACTTTAATTGAAAGGGCTTGCCAAGCTTCTAAGAAATAACGAGTTTCTGAAATACCAGCAAATATTTTTTCACCCAATCTTGATGATACTTGGTGGTAATGACAAGTACACAAATCCCACTTGGCTCACCAAATTTTGTTCTTCTAGGTTGAAGCGTTCGTTTACAGTAGCAGTTTTTATTTTGAGGTTTCACTCTTTTCTCTCCTATATAGATAGATGAATTTGGAATTCTAAAATCAACATGGATTGTAGTATCTCTCTGAAACTTGACAAAATAAAGGAGTTTTCAGTTTTGTCTCTATAGTTTGTTTCCTCTTTAAGTAGCACTAGGCAGAGACTGTGGAAAACCACTTTCATTGAGAGGGTTTCCCAAGCTTCTAAGAAATAACGAGTTTCCGAAATACCTGCAAATATTTTTTCACCCAATCTTGATGATCCTTCGTGGTAACGAATCAGTACACAAATACCACTTGGCTCACCAAATTGTGTTCTTCTAGGTTGAAGCGTTCGTTTACAATAGCAGTTTTTATTTTTAGGTCTCACTCTGTTCTCTTTTATATTGATAGATGAATTTGGAACACTAAATCCAAAATGGTTTGTAGTAGCTCTTTGAAACTTTAAAAATGAAGGAGTTCTCAGTTTTGTCTCTATGTTTTGTTTCCTTTTCAAGTAGCCCTAGGCACAGACTGTGGAAAAGCACTTTCATTGAGATTGGTTGCCAGGCTTCTAAGAAATAACGAGTTTCCGAAATACCAGCAAATATTTTTTCACCCAATCTTGATGATACTTGGTGGTAATGACAAGTACACAAATCCCACTTGGCTCACCACATTTTGTTCTTCTAGGTTGAAGCGTTTATTTACAGTAGCAGTTTATATTTTT
>NW_027511343.1:0-26023 GCF_048772815.1 Callospermophilus lateralis
TCTCTGCATGGGGTACTTCAAGAGGAAACAAACCATAGAGATAGAACTTAGATCTACTTCATTTTGTCAAGTTTCAAGGAACTAGCACAAACCGTGTTTGATTTAGTGTTTCAAAGACATCTATCTATATAGCAGAAAACAGAGTGAAACCTAAAATTTCAAAGTGTTACTGGAAATGAACGCTTGAACCTAGAAGAGTAAAAATTGGGCAGCCAAGTGGGCTTAGTGCACTGATGATTACCACCTAGTATCATCAAGATTTGGTGAAAAAATGTTTGCTGAGATTTCAGCAAACGAGTAGTTTTTTGGAAGCTTGGCAACCCGTTTCAAATGAAAGTGTTTTTCGCCAGTCTCTGCATAGGGTACGTCAAGAGGAAACAAACCATAGAGATAGAACTTAGAACTACTTCATTTGGTCAAGTTTCAAGGAGCTAGCACAAACCGTGTTTGATTTAGAGTTTCAAACACATCTATCTATATAGCAGAAAACAGAGTGAAACCTAAAAATTCAAACAGTCACTGGAAACGAAAGCTTCAAACTAGAAGAATAAAATTTGGGCAGCCAAGTGGGATTAGTGAACTGATCACTACCACCAAGTATCATCAAGATTTGGTGAAAAAATGTTTGCTGAGATTTCAGCAAACTAGTAGTTTTTTGGAAGCTTGGCAACCCCTTTCAAACGAAAGTGTTTTTCGCCAGTCTCTGCATGGGGTACTTCAAGAGGAAACAAACCATAGAGATAGAACATAGAACTACTTCATTTGGTCAAGTTTCAAGGAGCTAGCACAAACCGTGTTTGATTTAGAGTTTCAAACACATCTATCTATATAACAGAAAACAGAGTGAAACCTAAAAATTCAAAGTGTTAGTGGAAAACGAACGCTTGAATCTAGAAGAGTGAAAATTAGGCAGCCAAGTGGGCTTAGTGAACTGATCATTACCACCAAGTATCATCAAGATTTGGTGAAAAAATGTTTGCTGAGATTTCAGCAAACTAGTAGTTTTTTGGAAGCTTGGCAACCCCTTTCAAACGAAAGTGTTTTTCGCCAGTCTCTGCATGGGGTACTTCAAGAGGAAACAAACCATAGAGATAGAACTTAGAACTACTTCATTTTGTCAAGTTTCAAGGAGCTAGCACAAACCGTGTTTGATTTAGAGTTTCAAACACATCTATCTATATAACAGAAAACAGAGTGAAACCTAAAAATTCAAACTGTTACTGGAAACGAAAGCTTGAACCTAGAAGAGTGAAAGTTGGGCAGCCAAGTGGGATTAGTGAACTGATCATTACCACCAAGTATCATCAAGATTTGGTGAAAAAATGTTTGCTGAGATTTCAGCAAACGAGTAGTTTTTTGGACGCTTGGCAACCCCTTTCAAACGAAAGTGTTCTTCGCCAGTCTCTGCATGTTGTACTTCAAGAGGAAACAAACCATAGAGATAGAACTTAGAACTACGTCATTTTGTCAAGTTTCAAGGAGCTAGCACAAACCGTGTTTGATTTAGAGTTTCAAACACATCTATCTATATAGCAGAAAACAGAGTGAAACCTAAAAATTCAAAGTGTTACTGGAAACGAACGCTTGAACCTAGAAGAGTGAAATTTGGGCAGCCAAGTGGGATTAGTGAACTGATCATTACCACCAAGTATCATCAAGATTTGGTGAAAAAATGTTTGCTGGGATTTCAGCAAACTAGTAGTTTTTTGGAATCTTGGCAACCCCTTTCAAACGAAAGTGTTTTTCGCCAGTCTCTGCATGGGGTACTTCAAGAGGAAACAAACCATAGAGATAGAACTTAGAACTACTTCATTTGGTCCAGTTTCACGGAGCTAGCACGAACCGTGTTTGATTCAGAGTTTCAAACACTTCTATCTATATAGCAGAAAACAGAGTGAAACCTAAAAATTCAAAGTGTTACTGGAAACGGATGCTTGAACATAGAAGAGTGAAAGTTGGGCAGCCAAGTGGGATTAGTGAACTGATCATTACCACCAAGTATCATCAAGATTTGGTGAAAAAATGTTTGCAGAGATTTCAGCAAACTAGTAGTTTTTTGGAAGCTTGGCAACCCCTTTCAAACGAAAGTGTTTTTCGCCAGTCTTTGCATGTGGTACTTCAAGAGGAAACAAACCATAGAGATAGAACTTAGAACTACTTCATTTTGTCAAATTTCAAGGAGCTAGCACAAACCGTGTTTGATTTAGAGTTTCAAACACATCTATCTATATAACAGAAAACAGAGTGAAACCTAAAAATTCAAACTGTTACTGGAAACGAAAGCTTGAACCTAGAAGAGTGAAAGTTGGGCAGCCAAGTGGGATTAGTGAACTGATCATTACCACCAAGTATCATCAAGATTTGGTGAAAAAATGTTTGCTGAGATTTCATCAAAACGAGTAGTTTTTTGGAATTTGGCAACCCCTTTCAAACGAAAGTGTTCTTCGCCAGTCTCTGCATGGGGTACTTCAAGAGGAAACGAACCATAGAGGTAGAACTTAGAACTACTTCATTTTGTCAAGTTTCAAGGAGCTAGCACAAACCGTGTTTGATTTAGAGTTTCAAACACATCTATCTATATAGCAGAAAACAGAGTGAAACCTAAAAATTCAAAGTGTTACTGGAAACGAACGCTTGAACCTAGAAGAGTAAAAATTGGGCAGCCAAGTGGGCTTAGTGCACTGATCATTACCACCTAGTATCATCAAGATTTGGTGAAAAAGTGTTTGCTGAGATTTCAGCAAACGAGTAGTTTTTGGAAGCTTGGCAACCCCTTTCAAACGAAAGAGTTTTTCTCCAGTCTCTGCATGGGGTACTTCAAGAGGAAACAAACCATAGAGGTAGAATTTAGAACTACTTCATTTGGTCATGTTTCAAGGAGCTAGCAAAAACTGTGTTTGATTTAGAATTCCAAACACAGCTACCTATGTAGGAGAAACAAAGTGAAACCTAAAATTTCAAACTGTTACTGGAAACGAACGCTTGAACCTAGAAGAGTGAAATTTGGGCAGCCAAGTGGGATTAGTGAACTGATCATTACCACCAAGTATCATCAAGATTTGGTGAAAAAAAGTTTGCTGAGATTTCAGCAAACTAGTAGTTTTTTGGAAGCTTGGCAACCCCTTTCAAATGAAAGTGTTTTTCCGCCAGTCTCAGCATGGGGTACTTCAAGAGGAAACAAACCATAGAGATAGAACTTAGAAACTACTTCATTTGGTCAAGTTTCAAGGAGCTAGCACAAACTGTGTTTGATTTAGAATTCCAAACACAGCTATCTATGTAGGAGAAAACAAAGTGAAACCTAAAAATTCAAACTGTTACTGGAAACGAAAGCTTCAAACTAGAAGAATAAAATTCGGGCAGCCAAGTGGGATTAGTGAACTGATCATTACCACCAAGTATCATCAAGATTTGTTGAAAAAATGTTTGCTGAGATTTCAGCAAACGAGTAGTTTTTTGGAAGCTTGGCAACCCCTTTCAAACGAAAGTGTTTTTCGCCAGTCTCTGCATGTGATACTTCAAGAGGAAACAAACCATAGAGATAGAACTTAGAACTACTTCACTTGGTCATGTCTCAAGGAGCTAGCACAAACCGTGTTTGATTTAGAATTCCAAACACAGCTATCTATGTAGGAGAAAACAGAGTGAAAACTAAAAATTCAAACTGTTACTGGAAACGAATGCTTCAATCTAGAAGAATAAAAATTGGGCAGCCAAGTGGGATTAGTGAACTGATCATTACCACCAAGTATCATCAAGATTTGGTGAAAAAATGTTTGCTGAGATTTCAGCAAACTAGTAGTTTTTTGGAAGCTTGGCAACCCCTTTCAAACGAAAGTGTTTTTTCGCCAGTCTCCGCATGGGGTACTTCAAGAGGAAACAAACCATCAAGATAGAACTTAGAACTACTTCATTTGGTCAAGTTTCAAGGAGCTAGCACAAACTGTGTTTGATTCAGAATTCCAAACACAGCTATCTATGTAGGAGAAAACAAAGTGAAACCTAAAAATTCAAACTGTTACTGGAAACGAAAGCTTCAACCTAGAAGAATAAAATTTGGGCAGCCAAGTGGGATTAGTTAACTGATAATTACCACCAAGTATCATCAAGATTTGTTGAAAAAATGTTTGCTGAGATTTCAGCAAACTAGTAGTTTTTTGGAAGCTTGGCAACCCCTTTCAAACGAAAGTGTTTTTCGCCAGTCTCTGCATGGGGTACTACAAGAGGAAACAAACCATAGAGATAGAACTTAGAACTACTTCATTTTGTCAAGTTTCACGGAGCTAGCACAAACCGTGTTTGATTTAGAGTTTCAAACACATCTATCTATATAGCTGAAAACAGAGTGAAACCTAAAAATTCAAACTGTTACTGGAAACGAACGCTTGAACCTAGAAGAGTGAGAGTTGGGCAGCCAAGTGGGATTAGTGAACTGATCATTACCACCTAGTATCATCAAGTTTTGGTGAAAAAATGTTTGCTGAGATTTCAACAAACGAGTAGTTTTTTGGAAGCTTGGCAACCCCTTTAAAACGAAAGTGTCTTTCGCCAGTCTCAGCATGGGGTACTTCAAGAGGAAACAAACCATAGAGATAGAACTTAGAACTACTTCATTTGGTCAAGTTTCAAGGAGCTAGCAAAAACTGTGTTTGATTTAGAATTCCAAACACAGCTATCTATGTAGGAGAAAACAAAGTGAAACCTAAAAATTCAAACTGTTACTGGAACGAAAGCTTCAACCTAGAAGAATAAAATTTGGGCAGCCAAGTGGGATTAGTGAACTGATCATTACCACCAAGTATCATCAAGATTTGTTGAAAAAATGTTTGCTGAGATTTCAGCAAACTAGTAATTTTTTTGGAAGCTTGGCAACCCCTTTCAAACGAAAGTGTTTTTCGCCAGTCTCTGCATGGGGTACTTCAAGAGGAAACAAACCATAGAGATAGAACTTAGAACTACTTCATTTTGTCAAGTTTCACGGAGCTAGCACAAACCGTGTTTGATTTAGAGTTTCAAACCCATCTATCTATATAGCAGAAAACAGAGTGAAACCTAAAAATTCAAACTATTACTGGAAACGAACGCTTGAAACTAGAAGAGTGAAAGTTGGGCAGACAAGTGGGATTAGTGAACTGATCATTACCACCAAGTATCATCAAGATTTGGTGAAAAAATGTTTGCTGAGATTTCAGCAAACTAGTAGTTTTTTGGAAGCTTGGCAACCCCTTTCAAACGAAAGTGTTTTTCGCCAGTCTCAGCATGGGGTAGTTCAAGAGGAAACAAACTATAGAGATAGAACTTAGAACTACTTCATTTGGTCAAGTTTCAAGGAGCTAGCAAAAACTGTGTTTGATTTAGAATTCCAAACACAGCTATCTATGTAGAAGAAAACAAAGTGAAACCTAAAAATTCAAACTGTTACTGGAAACGAAAGCTTCAACCTAGAAGAATAAAATTTGGGCAGCCAAGTGGGCTTAGTGAACTGATCATTACCACCAAGTATCATCAAGATTTTTTTGAAAAAATGTTTGCTGAGATTTCAGCAAACTTGTAGTTTTTTGGAAGCTTGGCAACCCCTTTCAAACGAAAGTGTTTTTCGCCAGTCTCTGCATGGGGTACTTCAAGAGGAAACAAACCATAGAGATAGAACTTAGAACTACTTCATTTTGTCAAGTTTCACGGAGCTAGCACAAACCGTGTTTGATTTAGAGTTTCAAACACATCTATCTATATAGCAGAAAACAGAGTGAAACCTAAAAATTCAAACTGTTACTGGAAACGAACGCTTGAACCTAGAAGAGTGAAAGTTGGGCAGCCAAGTGGGATTAGTGAACTGATCATTACCACCAAGTATCATCAAGATTTGGTGAAAAATGTTTGCTGAGATTTCAGCAAACGAGTAGTTTTTTGGACGCTTGGCAACCCCTTTCAAACGAAAGTGTTCTTCGCCAGTCTCTGCATGTTGTACTTCAAGAGGAAACAAACCATAGAGATAGAACTTAGAACTACGTCATTTTGTCAAGTTTCAAGGAGCTAGCACAAACCGTGTTTGATTTAGAGTTTCAAACACATCTATCTATATAGCAGAAAACAGAGTGAAACCTAAAAATTCAAAGTGTTACTGGAAACGAACGCTTGAACCTAGAAGAGTGAAATTTGGGCAGCCAAGTGGGATTAGTGAACTGATCATTACCACCAAGTATCATCAAGATTTGGTGAAAAAATGTTTGCTGGGATTTCAGCAAACTAGTAGTTTTTTGGAATCTTGGCAACCCCTTTCAAACGAAAGTGTTTTTCGCCAGTCTCTGCATGGGGTACTTCAAGAGGAAACAAACCATAGAGATAGAACTTAGAACTACTTCATTTGGTCCAGTTTCACGGAGCTAGCACAAACCGTGTTTGATTCAGAGTTTCAAACACATCTATCTATATAGCAGAAAACAGAGTGAAACCTAAAAATTCAAAGTGTTACTGGAAACGGATGCTTGAACATAGAAGAGTGAAAGTTGGGCAGCCAAGTGGGATTAGTGAACTGATCATTACCACCAAGTATCATCAAGATTTGGTGAAAAAATGTTTGCAGAGATTTCAGCAAACTAGTAGTTTTTTGGAAGCTTGGCAACCCCTTTCAAACGAAAGTGTTTTTCGCCAGTCTTTGCATGTGGTACTTCAAGAGGAAACAAACCATAGAGATAGAACTTAGAACTACTTCATTTTGTCAAATTTCAAGGAGCTAGCACAAACCGTGTTTGATTTAGAGTTTCAAACACATCTATCTATATAACAGAAAACAGAGTGAAACCTAAAAATTCAAACTGTTACTGGAAAACGAAAGCTTGAACCTAGAAGAGTGAAAGTTGGGCAGCCAAGTGGGATTAGTGAACTGATCATTACCACCAAGTATCATCAAGATTTGGTGAAAAAATGTTTGCTGAGATTTCATCAAACGAGTAGTTTTTTGGAATTTGGCAACCCCTTTCAAACGAAAGTGTTCTTCGCCAGTCTCTGCATGGGTACTTCAAGAGGAAACGAACCATAGAGGTAGAACTTAGAACTACTTCATTTTGTCAAGTTTCAAGGAGCTAGCACAAACCGTGTTTGATTTAGAGTTTCAAACACATCTATCTATATAGCAGAAAACAGAGTGAAACCTAAAAATTCAAAGTGTTACTGGAAACGAACGCTTGAACCTAGAAGAGTAAAAATTGGGCAGCCAAGTGGGCTTAGTGCACTGATCATTACCACCTAGTATCATCAAGATTTGGTGAAAAAGTGTTTGCTGAGATTTCAGCAAACGAGTAGTTTTTTGGAAGCTTGGCAACCCCTTTCAAACGAAAGAGTTTTTCTCCAGTCTCTGCATGGGGTACTTCAAGAGGAAACAAACCATAGAGGTAGAATTTAGAACTACTTCATTTGGTCATGTTTCAAGGAGCTAGCAAAAACTGTGTTTGATTTAGAATTCCAAACACAGCTACCTATGTAGGAGAAAACAAAGTGAAACCTAAAATTTCAAACTGTTACTGGAAACGAACGCTTGAACCTAGAAGAGTGAAATTTGGGCAGCCAAGTGGGATTAGTGAACTGATCATTACCACCAAGTATCATCAAGATTTGGTGAAAAAAAGTTTGCTGAGATTTCAGCAAACTAGTAGTTTTTTGGAAGCTTGGCAACCCCTTTCAAATGAAAGTGTTTTTCGCCAGTCTCAGCATGGGGTACTTCAAGAGGAAACAAACCATAGAGATAGAACTTAGAACTACTTCATTTGGTCAAGTTTCAAGGAGCTAGCACAAACTGTGTTTGATTTAGAATTCCAAACACAGCTATCTATGTAGGAGAAAACAAAGTGAAACCTAAAAATTCAAACTGTTACTGGAAACGAAAGCTTCAAACTAGAAGAATAAAATTCGGGCAGCCAAGTGGGATTAGTGAACTGATCATTACCACCAAGTATCATCAAGATTTGTTGAAAAAATGTTTGCTGAGATTTCAGCAAACGAGTAGTTTTTTGGAAGCTTGGCAACCCCTTTCAAACGAAAGTGTTTTTCGCCAGTCTCTGCATGTGATACTTCAAGAGGAAACAAACCATAGAGATAGAACTTAGAACTACTTCACTTGGTCATGTCTCAAGGAGCTAGCACAAACCGTGTTTGATTTAGAATTCCAAACACAGCTATCTATGTAGGAGAAAACAGAGTGAAAACTAAAAATTCAAACTGTTACTGGAAACGAATGCTTCAATCTAGAAGAATAAAAATTGGGCAGCCAAGTGGGATTAGTGAACTGATCATTACCACCAAGTATCATCAAGATTTGGTGAAAAAAATGTTTGCTGAGATTTCAGCAAACTAGTAGTTTTTGGAAGCTTGGCAACCCCTTTCAAACGAAAGTGTTTTTCGCCAGTCTCAGCATGGGGTACTTCAAGAGGAAACAAACCATCAAGATAGAACTTAGAACTACTTCATTTGGTCAAGTTTCAAGGAGCTAGCACAAACTGTGTTTGATTCAGAATTCCAAACACAGCTATCTATGTAGGAGAAAACAAAGTGAAACCTAAAAATTCAAACTGTTACTGGAAACGAAAGCTTCAACCTAGAAGAATAAAATTTGGGCAGCCAAGTGGGATTAGTTAACTGATAATTACCACCAAGTATCATCAAGATTTGTTGAAAAAATGTTTGCTGAGATTTCAGCAAACTAGTAGTTTTTTGGA
This sequence comes from Callospermophilus lateralis, assembly GCF_048772815.1. NCBI lineage: Eukaryota > Metazoa > Chordata > Mammalia > Rodentia > Sciuridae > Callospermophilus > Callospermophilus lateralis. Next base: position 8,712 of record NW_027511343.1, read on the forward strand.
AGCTTGGCAACCCCTTTCAAACGAAAGTGTTTTTCGCCAGTCTCTGCATGGGGTACTACAAGAGGAAACAAACCATAGAGATAGAACTTAGAACTACTTCATTTTGTCAAGTTTCACGGAGCTAGCACAAACCGTGTTTGATTTAGAGTTTCAAACACATCTATCTATATAGCTGAAAACAGAGTGAAACCTAAAAATTCAAACTGTTACTGGAAACGAACGCTTGAACCTAGAAGAGTGAGAGTTGGGCAGCCAAGTGGGATTAGTGAACTGATCATTACCACCTAGTATCATCAAGTTTTGGTGAAAAAATGTTTGCTGAGATTTCAACAAACGAGTAGTTTTTTGGAAGCTTGGCAACCCCTTTAAAACGAAAGTGTCTTTCGCCAGTCTCAGCATGGGGTACTTCAAGAGGAAACAAACCATAGAGATAGAACTTAGAACTACTTCATTTGGTCAAGTTTCAAGGAGCTAGCAAAAACTGTGTTTGATTTAGAATTCCAAACACAGCTATCTATGTAGGAGAAAACAAAGTGAAACCTAAAAATTCAAACTGTTACTGGAAACGAAAGCTTCAACCTAGAAGAATAAAATTTGGGCAGCCAAGTGGGATTAGTGAACTGATCATTACCACCAAGTATCATCAAGATTTGTTGAAAAAATGTTTGCTGAGATTTCAGCAAACTAGTAATTTTTTTGGAAGCTTGGCAACCCCTTTCAAACGAAAGTGTTTTTCGCCAGTCTCTGCATGGGGTACTTCAAGAGGAAACAAACCATAGAGATAGAACTTAGAACTACTTCATTTTGTCAAGTTTCACGGAGCTAGCACAAACCGTGTTTGATTTAGAGTTTCAAACCCATCTATCTATATAGCAGAAAACAGAGTGAAACCTAAAAATTCAAACTATTACTGGAAACGAACGCTTGAAACTAGAAGAGTGAAAGTTGGGCAGACAAGTGGGATTAGTGAACTGATCATTACCACCAAGTATCATCAAGATTTGGTGAAAAAATGTTTGCTGAGATTTCAGCAAACTAGTAGTTTTTTGGAAGCTTGGCAACCCCTTTCAAACGAAAGTGTTTTTCGCCAGTCTCAGCATGGGGTAGTTCAAGAGGAAACAAACTATAGAGATAGAACTTAGAACTACTTCATTTGGTCAAGTTTCAAGGAGCTAGCAAAAACTGTGTTTGATTTAGAATTCCAAACACAGCTATCTATGTAGAAGAAAACAAAGTGAAACCTAAAAATTCAAACTGTTACTGGAAACGAAAGCTTCAACCTAGAAGAATAAAATTTGGGCAGCCAAGTGGGCTTAGTGAACTGATCATTACCACCAAGTATCATCAAGATTTTTTGAAAAAATGTTTGCTGAGATTTCAGCAAACTTGTAGTTTTTTGGAAGCTTGGCAACCCCTTTCAAACGAAAGTGTTTTTCGCCAGTCTCTGCATGGGGTACTTCAAGAGGAAACAAACCATAGAGATAGAACTTAGAACTACTTCATTTTGTCAAGTTTCACGGAGCTAGCACAAACCGTGTTTGATTTAGAGTTTCAAACACATCTATCTATATAGCAGAAAACAGAGTGAAACCTAAAAATTCAAACTGTTACTGGAAACGAACGCTTGAACCTAGAAGAGTGAAAGTTGGGCAGCCAAGTGGGATTAGTGAACTGATCATTACCACCAAGTATCATCAAGATTTGTTGAAAAAATGTTTGCTGAGATTTCAGCAAACGAGTAGTTTTTTGGAAGCTTGGCAACCCCTTTCAAACGAAAGTGTTTTTCGCCAGTCTCAGCATGGTATACTTCAAGAGGAAACAAACCATAGAGATAGAACTTAGAACTACTTCATTTGGTCAAGTTTCAAGGAGCTAGCAGAAACTGTGTTTGATTTAGAATTCCAAACACAGCTATCTATGTAGGAGAAAACAAAGTGAAACCTAAAATTTCAAACTGTTACTGGAAACGAAAGCTTCACCTAGAAGAATAAAATTTGGGCAGCCAAGTGGGATTAGTGAACTGATCATTACCACCAAGTATCATCAAGATTTGTTGAAAAAATGTTTGCTGAGATTTCAGCAAACTAGTAGTTTTTTGGAAGCTTGGCAACCCCTTTCAAACGAAAGTGTTTTTCGCCAGTCTCTGCATGGGGTAATTCAAGAGGAAACAAACCATAGAGTTAGAACTTAGAACTACTTCATTTTGTCAAGTTTCACGAAGCTAGCACAAACCGTGTTTGATTTAGAGTTTCAAACACATCTATCTATATAGCAGAAAACAGAGTGAAACCTAAAAATTCAAACTGTTACTGGAAACGATCGCTTGAACCTAGAAGAGTGAAAGTTGGGCAGCCAAGTGGGATTAGTGAACTGATCATTACCACCAAGTATCATCAAGATTTGGTGAAAAAATGTTGGCTGAGATTTCAGCAAACTAGTAGTTTTTTGGAAGCTTGGCAACCCCTTTCAAACGAAAGTGTTTTCGCCAGTCTCTGCATGGGGTACTTCAAGAGGAAACAAACCATAGAGATAGAACTTAGAACTACTTCATTATGTCAAGTTTCAAGGAGCTAGCACAAACCGTGTTTGATTTAGAGTTTCAAACACATCTATCTATATAACAGAAAACAGAGTGAAACCTAAAAATTCAAACTGTTACTGGAAACGAAAGCTTGAACCTAGAAGAGTGAAAGTTGGGCAGCCAAGTGGGATTAGTGAACTGATCATTACCACCAAGTATCATCAAGATTTGGTGAAAAAATGTTTGCTGAGATTTCAGCAAACGAGTAGTTTTTTGGACGCTTGGCAACCCCTTTCAAACGAAAGTGTTCTTCGCCAGTCTCTGCATGTTGTACTTCAAGAGGAAACAAACCATAGAGATAGAACTTAGAACTACGTCATTTTGTCAAGTTTCAAGGAGCTAGCACAAACCGTGTTTGATTTAGAGTTTCAAACACATCTATCTATATAGCAGAAAACAGAGTGAAACCTAAAAATTCAAAGTGTTACTGGAAATGAACGCTTGAACCTAGAAGAGTGAAATTTGGGCAGCCAAGTGGGATTAGTGAACTGATCATTACCACCAAGTATCATCAAGATTTGGTGAAAAAATGTTTGCTGGGATTTCAGCAAACTAGTAGTTTTTTGGAAGCTTGGCAACCCCTTTCAAACGAAAGTGTTTTTCGCCAGTCTCTGCATGGGGTACTTCAAGAGGAAACAAACCGTAGAGATAGAACTTAGAACTACTTCATTTGGTCCAGTTTCACGGAGCTAGCACAAACCGTGTTTGATTCAGAGTTTCAAACACATCTATCTATATAGCAGAAAAAAGAGTGAAACCTAAAAATTCAAAGTGTTACTGGAAACGGATGCTTGAACATAGAAGAGTGAAAGTTGGGCAGCAAAGTGGGATTAGTGAACTGATCATTACCACCAAGTATCATCAAGATTTGGTGAAAAAATGTTTGCTGAGATTTCATCAAACGAGTAGTTTTTTGGAATTTGGCAACCCCTTTCAAACGAAAGTGTTCTTCGCCAGTCTCTGCATGGGGTACTTCAAGAGGAAACGAACCATAGAGGTAGAACTTAGAACTACTTCATTTTGTCAAGTTTCAAGGAGCTAGCACAAACCGTGTTTGATTTAGAGTTTCAAACACATCTATCTATATAGCAGAAAACAGAGTGAAACCTAAAAATTCAAAGTGTTACTGGAAACGAACGCTTGAACCTAGAAGAGTAAAAAATTGGGCAGCCAAGTGGGCTTAGTGCACTGATCATTACCACCTAGTATCATCAAGATTTGGTGAAAAAGTGTTTGCTGAGATTTCAGCAAACGAGTAGTTTTTTGGAAGCTTGGCAACCACTTTCAAACGAAAGAGTTTTTCTCCAGTCTCTGCATGGGGTACTTCAAGAGGAAACAAACCATAGAGGTAGAATTTAGAACTACTTCATTTGGTCATGTTTCAAGGAGCTAGCAAAAACTGTGTTTGATTTAGAATTCCAAACACAGCTACCTATGTAGGAGAAAACAAAGTGAAACCTAAAATTTCAAACTGTTACTGGAAACGAACGCTTGAACCTAGAAGAGTGAAATTTGGGCAGCCAAGTGGGATTAGTGAACTGATCATTACCACCAAGTATCATCAAGATTTGGTGAAAAAAAGTTTGCTGAGATTTCAGCAAACTAGTAGATTTTTGGAAGCTTGGCAACCCCTTTCAAATGAAAGTGTTTTTCGCCAGTCTCAGCATGGGGTACTTCAAGAGGAAACAAACCATAGAGATAGAACTTAGAACTACTTCATTTGGTCAAGTTTCAAGGAGCTAGCACAAACTGTGTTTGATTTAGAATTCCAAACACAGCTATCTATGTAGGAGAAAACAAAGTGAAACCTAAAAATTCAAACTGTTACTGGAAACGAAAGCTTCAACCTAGAAGAATAAAATTCGGGCAGCCAAGTGGGATTAGTGAACTGATCATTACCACCAAGTATCATCAAGATTTGTTGAAAAAATGTTGCTGAGATTTCAGCAAACGAGTAGTTTTTTGGAAGCTTGGCAACCCCTTTCAAACGAAAGTGTTTTTCGCCAGTCTCTGCATGGGATACTTCAAGAGGAAACAAACCATAGAGATAGAACTTAGAACTACTTCATTTGGTCATGTCTCAAGGAGCTAGCACAAAGCGTGTTTGATTTAGAATTCCAAACACAGCTATCTATGTAGGAGAAAACAGAGTGAAAACTAAAAATTCAAACTGTTACTGGAAACGAATGCTTCAATCTAGAAGAATAAAAATTGGGCAGCCAAGTGGGATTAGTGAACTGATCATTACCACCAAGTATCATCAAGATTTGGTGAAAAAATGTTTGCTGAGATTTCAGCAAACTAGTAGTTTTTTGGAAGCTTGGCAACCCCTTTCAAACGAAAGTGTTTTCGCCAGTCTCAGCATGGGGTACTTTAAGAGCAAACAAACCATCAAGATAGAACTTAGAACTACTTCATTTGGTCAAGTTTCAAGGAGCTAGCACAAACTGTGTTTGATTCAGAATTCCAAACACAGCTATCTATGTAGGAGAAAACAAAGTGAAACCTAAAAATTCAAACTGTTACTGGAAACGAAAGCTTCACCTAGAAGAATAAAATTTGGGCAGCCAAGTGGGATTAGTGAACTGATCATTACCACCAAGTATCATCAAGATTTGTTGAAAAAATGTTTGCTGAGATTTCAGCAAACTAGTAGTTTTTTGGAAGCTTGGCAACCCCTTTCAAACGAAAGTGTTTTTCGCCAGTCTCTGCATGGGGTAATTCAAGAGGAAACAAACCATAGAGTTAGAACTTAGAACTACTTCATTTTGTCAAGTTTCACGAAGCTAGCACAAACCGTGTTTGATTTAGAGTTTCAAACACATCTATCTATATAGCAGAAAACAGAGTGAAACCTAAAAATTCAAACTGTTACTGGAAACGATCGCTTGAACCTAGAAGAGTGAAAGTTGGGCAGCCAAGTGGGATTAGTGAACTGATCATTACCACCAAGTATCATCAAGATTTGGTGAAAAAATGTTTGCTGAGATTTCAGCAAACTAGTAGTTTTTTGGAAGCTTGGCAACCCCTTTCAAACGAAAGTGTTTTTCGCCAGTCTCTGCATGGGGTACTTCAAGAGGAAACAAACCATAGAGATAGAACTTAGAACTACTTCATTTTGTCAAGTTTCAAGGAGCTAGCACAAACCGTGTTTGATTTAGAGTTTCAAACACATCTATCTATATAACAGAAAACAGAGTGAAACCTAAAAATTCAAACTGTTACTGGAAACGAAAGCTTGAACCTAGAAGAGTGAAAGTTGGGCAGCCAAGTGGGATTAGTGAACTGATCATTACCACCAAGTATCATCAAGATTTGGTGAAAAAATGTTTGCTGAGATTTCAGCAAACGAGTAGTTTTTTGGACGCTTGGCAACCCCTTTCAAACGAAAGTGTTCTTCGCCAGTCTCTGCATGTTGTACTTCAAGAGGAAACAAACCATAGAGATAGAACTTAGAACTACGTCATTTTGTCAAGTTTCAAGGAGCTAGCACAAACCGTGTTTGATTTAGAGTTTCAAACACATCTATCTATATAGCAGAAAACAGAGTGAAACCTAAAAATTCAAAGTGTTACTGGAAACGAACGCTTGAACCTAGAAGAGTGAAATTTGGGCAGCCAAGTGGGATTAGTGAACTGATCATTACCACCAAGTATCATCAAGATTTGGTGAAAAAATGTTTGCTGGGATTTCAGCAAACTAGTAGTTTTTTGGAAGCTTGGCAACCCCTTTCAATCGAAAGTGTTTTTCGCCAGTCTCTGCATGGGGTACTTCAAGAGGAAACAAACCGTAGAGATAGAACTTAGAACTACTTCATTTGGTCCAGTTTCACGGAGCTAGCACAAACCGTGTTTGATTCAGAGTTTCAAACACATCTATCTATATAGCAGAAAAAAGAGTGAAACCTAAAAATTCAAAGTGTTACTGGAAACGGATGCTTGAACATAGAAGAGTGAAAGTTGGGCAGCCAAGTGGGATTAGTGAACTGATCATTACCACCAAGTATCATCAAGATTTGGTGAAAAAAATGTTTGCTGAGATTTCAGCAAACTAGTAGTTTTTTGGAAGCTTGGCAACCCCTTTCAATCGAAAGTGTTTTTCGCCAGTCTTTGCATGGGGTACTTCAAGAGGAAACAAACCATAGAGATAGAACTTAGAACTACTTCATTTTGTCAAATTTCAAGGAGCTAGCACAAACCGTGTTTGATTTAGAGTTTCAAACACATCTATCTATATAACAGAAAACAGAGTGAAACCTAAAAATTCAAACTGTTACTGGAAACGAAACTTGAACCTAGAAGAGTGAAAGTTGGGCAGCCAAGTGGGATTAGTGAACTGATCATTACCACCAAGTATCATCAAGATTTGGTGAAAAAATGTTTGCTGAGATTTCATCAAACGAGTAGTTTTTTGGAATTTGGCAACCCCTTTCAAACGAAAGTGTTCTTCGCCAGTCTCTGCATGGGGTACTTCAAGAGGAAACGAACCATAGAGGTAGAACTTAGAACTACTTCATTTTGTCAAGTTTCAAGGAGCTAGCACAAACCGTGTTTGATTTAGAGTTTCAAACACATCTATCTATATAGCAGAAAACAGAGTGAAACCTAAAAATTCAAAGTGTTACTGGAAACGAACGCTTGAACCTAGAAGAGTAAAAATTGGGCAGCCAAGTGGGCTTAGTGCACTGATCATTACCACCTAGTATCATCAAGATTTGGTGAAAAAAGTGTTTGCTGAGATTTCAGCAAACGAGTAGTTTTTTGGAAGCTTGGCAACCCCTTTCAAACGAAAGAGTTTTTCTCCAGTCTCTGCATGGGGTCTTCAAGAGGAAACAAACCATAGAGGTAGAATTTAGAACTACTTCATTTGGTCATGTTTCAAGGAGCTAGCAAAAACTGTGTTTGATTTAGAATTCCAAACACAGCTATCTATGTAGGAGAAAACAAAGTGAAACCTAAAAATTCAAACTGTTACTGGAAACGAAAGCTTCAACCTAGAAGAATAAAATTCGGGCAGCCAAGTGGGATTAGTGAACTGATCATTACCACCAAGTATCATCAAGATTTGTTGAAAAAATGTTTGCTGAGATTTCAGCAAACGAGTAGTTTTTTGGAAGCTTGGCAACCCCTTTCAAACGAAAGTGTTTTTCGCCAGTCTCTGCATGGGATACTTCAAGAGGAAACAAACCATAGAGATAGAACTTAGAACTACTTCATTTGGTCATGTCTCAAGGAGCTAGCACAAAGCGTGTTTGATTTAGAATTCCAAACACAGCTATCTATGTAGGAGAAAACAGAGTGAAAACTAAAAATTCAAACTGTTACTGGAAACGAATGCTTCAATCTAGAAGAATAAAAATTGGGCAGCCAAGTGGGATTAGTGAACTGATCATTACCACCAAGTATCATCAAGATTTGGTGAAAAAATGTTTGCTGAGATTTCAGCAAACTAGTAGTTTTTTGGAAGCTTGGCAACCCCTTTCAAACGAAAGTGTTTTTCGCCAGTCTCAGCATGGGGTACTTTAAGAGCAAAAAAACCATCAAGATAGAACTTAGAACTACTTCATTTGGTCAAGTTTCAAGGAGCTAGCACAAACTGTGTTTGATTCAGAATTCCAAACACAGCTATCTATGTAGGAGAAAACAAAGTGAAACCTAAAAATTCAAACTGTTACTGGAAACGAAAGCTTCAACCTAGAAGAATAAAATTTGGGCAGCCAAGTGGGATTAGTTAACTGATAATTACCACCAAGTATCATCAAGATTTGTTGAAAAAATGTTTGCTGAGATTTCAGCAAACTAGTAGTTTTTTGGAAGCTTGGCAACCCCTTTCAAACGAAAGTGTTTTTCGCCAGTCTCTGCATGGGGTACTTCAAGAGGAAACAAACCATAGAGATAGAACTTAGAACTACTTCATTTTGTCAAGTTTCACGGAGCTAGCACAAACCGTGTTTGATTTAGAGTTTCAAACACATCTATCTATATAGCAGAAAACAGAGTGAAACCTAAAAATTCAAACTGTTACTGGAAACGAACGCTTGAACCTAGAAGAGTGAAAGTTGGGCAGCCAAGTGGGATTAGTGAACTGATCATTACCACCAAGTATCATCAAGATTTGTTGAAAAAATGTTTGCTGAGATTTCAGCAAACGAGTAGTTTTTTGGAAGCTTGGCAACCCCTTTCAAACGAAAGTGTTTTTCGCCAGTCTCAGCATGGTATACTTCAAGAGGAAACAAACCATAGAGATAGAACTTAGAACTACTTCATTTGGTCAAGTTTCAAGGAGCTAGCAGAAACTGTGTTTGATTTAGAATTCCAAACACAGCTATCTATGTAGGAGAAAACAAAGTGAAACCTAAAAATTCAAACTGTTACTGGAAACGAAAGCTTCACCTAGAAGAATAAAATTTGGGCAGCCAAGTGGGATTAGTGAACTGATCATTACCACCAAGTATCATCAAGATTTGTTGAAAAAATGTTTGCTGAGATTTCAGCAAACTAGTAGTTTTTTGGAAGCTTGGCAACCCCTTTCAAACGAAAGTGTTTTTCGCCAGTCTCTGCATGGGGTAATTCAAGAGGAAACAAACCATAGAGTTAGAACTTAGAACTACTTCATTTTGTCAAGTTTCACGAAGCTAGCACAAACCGTGTTTGATTTAGAGTTTCAAACACATCTATCTATATAGCAGAAAACAGAGTGAAACCTAAAAATTCAAACTGTTACTGGAAACGATCGCTTGAACCTAGAAGAGTGAAAGTTGGGCAGCCAAGTGGGATTAGTGAACTGATCATTACCACCAAGTATCATCAAGATTTGGTGAAAAAATGTTTGCTGAGATTTCAGCAAACTAGTAGTTTTTTGGAAGCTTGGCAACCCCTTTCAAACGAAAGTGTTTTTCGCCAGTCTCTGCATGGGGTACTTCAAGAGGAAACAAACCATAGAGATAGAACTTAGAACTACTTCATTTTGTCAAGTTTCAAGGAGCTAGCACAAACCGTGTTTGATTTAGAGTTTCAAACACATCTATCTATATAACAGAAAACAGAGTGAAACCTAAAAATTCAAACTGTTACTGGAAACGAAAGCTTGAACCTAGAAGAGTGAAAGTTGGGCAGCCAAGTGGGATTAGTGAACTGATCATTACCACCAAGTATCATCAAGATTTGGTGAAAAAATGTTTGCTGAGATTTCAGCAAACGAGTAGTTTTTTGGACGCTTGGCAACCCCTTTCAAACGAAAGTGTTCTTCGCCAGTCTCTGCATGTTGTACTTCAAGAGGAAACAAACCATAGAGATAGAACTTAGAACTACGTCATTTTGTCAAGTTTCAAGGAGCTAGCACAAACCGTGTTTGATTTAGAGTTTCAAACACATCTATCTATATAGCAGAAAACAGAGTGAAACCTAAAAATTCAAAGTGTTACTGGAAACGAACGCTTGAACCTAGAAGAGTGAAATTTGGGCAGCCAAGTGGGATTAGTGAACTGATCATTACCACCAAGTATCATCAAGATTTGGTGAAAAAATGTTTGCTGGGATTTCAGCAAACTAGTAGTTTTTTGGAAGCTTGGCAACCCCTTTCAAACGAAAGTGTTTTTCGCCAGTCTCTGCATGGGGTACTTCAAGAGGAAACAAACCGTAGAGATAGAACTTAGAACTACTTCATTTGGTCCAGTTTCACGGAGCTAGCACAAACCGTGTTTGATTCAGAGTTTCAAACACATCTATCTATATAGCAGAAAACAGAGTGAAACCTAAAAATTCAAAGTGTTACTGGAAACGGATGCTTGAACATAGAAGAGTGAAAGTTGGGCAGCCAAGTGGGATTAGTGAACTGATCATTACCACCAAGTATCATCAAGATTTGGTGAAAAAATGTTTGCTGAGATTTCAGCAAACTAGTAGTTTTTTGGAAGCTTGGCAACCCCTTTCAAACGAAAGTGTTTTTCGCCAGTCTTTGCATGGGGTACTTCAAGAGGAAACAAACCATAGAGATAGAACTTAGAACTACTTCATTTTGTCAAATTTCAAGGAGCTAGCACAAACCGTGTTTGATTTAGAGTTTCAAACACATCTATCTATATAACAGAAAACAGAGTGAAACCTAAAAATTCAAACTGTTACTGGAAACGAAAGCTTGAACCTAGAAGAGTGAAAGTTGGGCAGCCAAGTGGGATTAGTGAACTGATCATTACCACCAAGTATCATCAAGATTTGGTGAAAAAATGTTTGCTGAGATTTCATCAAACGAGTAGTTTTTTGGAATTTGGCAACCCCTTTCAAACGAAAGTGTTCTTCGCCAGTCTCTGCATGGGGTACTTCAAGGGGAAACGAACCATAGAGGTAGAACTTAGAACTACTTCATTTTGTCAAGTTTCAAGGAGCTAGCACAAACCGTGTTTGATTTAGAGTTTCAAACACATCTATCTATATAGCAGAAAACAGAGTGAAACCTAAAAATTCAAAGTGTTACTGGAAACGAACGCTTGAACCTAGAAGAGTAAAAATTGGGCAGCCAAGTGGGCTTAGTGCACTGATCATTACCACCTAGTATCATCAAGATTTGGTGAAAAAGTGTTTGCTGAGATTTCAGCAAACGAGTAGTTTTTTGGAAGCTTGGCAACCCCTTTCAAACGAAAGAGTTTTTCTCCAGTCTCTGCATGGGGTACTTCAAGAGGAAACAAACCATAGAGGTAGAATTTAGAACTACTTCATTTGGTCATGTTTCAAGGAGCTAGCAAAAACTGTGTTTGATTTAGAATTCCAAACACAGCTACCTATGTAGGAGAAAACAAAGTGAAACCTAAAATTTCAAACTGTTACTGGAAACGAACGCTTGAACCTAGAAGAGTGAAATTTGGGCAGCCAAGTGGGATTAGTGAACTGATCATTACCACCAAGTATCATCAAGATTTGGTGAAAAAAAGTTTGCTGAGATTTCAGCAAACTAGTAGTTTTTTGGAAGCTTGGCAACCCCTTTCAAATGAAAGTGTTTTTCGCCAGTCTCAGCATGGGGTACTTCAAGAGGAAACAAACCATAGAGATAGAACTTAGAACTACTTCATTTGGTCAAGTTTCAAGGAGCTAGCACAAACTGTGTTTGATTTAGAATTCCAAACACAGCTATCTATGTAGGAGAAAACAAAGTGAAACCTAAAAATTCAAACTGTTACTGGAAACGAAACTTCAACCTAGAAGAATAAAATTCGGGCAGCCAAGTGGGATTAGTGAACTGATCATTACCACCAAGTATCATCAAGATTTGTTGAAAAAATGTTTGCTGAGATTTCAGCAAACGAGTAGTTTTTTGGAAGCTTGGCAACCCCTTTCAAACGAAAGTGTTTTTCGCCAGTCTCTGCATGGGATACTTCAAGAGGAAACAAACCATAGAGATAGAACTTAGAACTACTTCATTTGGTCATGTCTCAAGGAGCTAGCACAAAGCGTGTTTGATTTAGAATTCCAAACACAGCTATCTATGTAGGAGAAAACAGAGTGAAAACTAAAAATTCAAACTGTTACTGGAAACGAATGCTTCAATCTAGAAGAATAAAAATTGGGCAGCCAAGTGGGATTAGTGAACTGATCATTACCACCAAGTATCATCAAGATTTGGTGAAAAAATGTTTGCTGAGATTTCAGCAAACTAGTAGTTTTTTGGAAGCTTGGCAACCCCTTTCAAACGAAAGTGTTTTTCGCCAGTCTCAGCATGGGGTACTTTAAGAGCAAACAAACCATCAAGATAGAACTTAGAACTACTTCATTTGGTCAAGTTTCAAGGAGCTAGCACAAACTGTGTTTGATTCAGAATTCCAAACACAGCTATCTATGTAGGAGAAAACAAAGTGAAACCTAAAAATTCAAACTGTTACTGGAAACGAAAGCTTCAACCTAGAAGAATAAAATTTGGGCAGCCAAGTGGGATTAGTTAACTGATAATTACCACCAAGTATCATCAAGATTTGTTGAAAAAATGTTTGCTGAGATTTCAGCCAACTAGTAGTTTTTTGGAAGCTTGGCAACCCCTTTCAAACGAAAGTGTTTTTCGCCAGTCTCTGCATGGGGTACTACAAGAGGAAACAAACCATAGAGATAGAACTTAGAACTACTTCATTTTGTCAAGTTTCACGGAGCTAGCACAAACCGTGTTTGATTTAGAGTTTCAAACACATCTATCTATATAGCTGATAACAGAGTGAAACCTAAAAATTCAAACTGTTACTTTAAACGAACGCTTGAACCTAGAAGAGTGAGAGTTGGGCAGCCAAGTGGGATTAGTGAACTGATCATTACCACCTAGTATCATCAAGTTTTGGTGAAAAAATGTTTGCTGAGATTTCAGCAAACGAGTAGTTTTTTGGAAGCTTGGCAACCCCTTTAAAACGAAAGTGTCTTTCGCCAGTCTCAGCATGGGGTACTTCAAGAGGAAACAAACCATAGAGATAGAACTTAGAACTACTTCATTTGGTCAAGTTTCAAGGAGCTAGCAAAAACTGTGTTTGATTTAGAATTCCAAACACAGCTATCTATGTAGGAGAAAACAAAGTGAAACCTAAAAATTCAAACTGTTACTGGAAACGAAAGCTTCAACCTAGAAAAATAAAATTTGGGCAGCCAAGTGGGATTAGTGAACTGATCATTACCACCAAGTATCATCAAGATTTGTTGAAAAAATGTTTGCTGAGATTTCAGCAAACTAGTAGTTTTTTGGAAGCTTGGCAACCCCTTTCAAACGAAAGTGTTTTTCGCCAGTCTCTGCATGGGGTACTTCAAGAGGAAACAAACCATAGAGATAGAACTTAGAACTACTTCATTTTGTCAAGTTTCACGGAGCTAGCACAAACCGTGTTTGATTTAGAGTTTCAAACCCATCTATCTATATAGCAGAAAACAGAGTGAAACCTAAAAATTCAAACTATTACTGGAAACGAACGCTTGAAACTAGAAGAGTGAAAGTTGGGCAGACAAGTGGGATTAGTGAACTGATCATTACCACCAAGTATCATCAAGATTTGGTGAAAAAATGTTTGCTGAGATTTCAGCAAACTAGTAGTTTTTTGGAAGCTTGGCAACCCCTTTCCAATGAAAGTGTTTTTCGCCAGTCTCAGCATGGGGTAGTTCAAGAGGAAACAAACTATAGAGATAGAACTTAGAACTACTTCATTTGGTCAAGTTTCAAGGAGCTAGCAAAAACTGTGTTTGATTTAGAATTCCAAACACAGCTATCTATGTAGAAGAAAACAAAGTGAAACCTAAAAATTCAAACTGTTACTGGAAACGAAAGCTTCAACCTAGAAGAATAAAATTTGGGCAGCCAAGTGGGCTTAGTGAACTGATCATTACCACCAAGTATCATCAAGATTTGTTGAAAAAATGTTTGCTGAGATTTCAGCAAACTTGTAGTTTTTTGGAAGCTTGGCAACCCCTTTCAAACGAAAGTGTTTTTCGCCAGTCTCTGCATGGGGTACTTCAAGAGGAAACAAACCATAGAGATAGAACTTAGAACTACTTCATTTTGTCAAGTTTCACGGAGCTAGCACAAACCGTGTTTGATTTAGAGTTTCAAACACATCTATCTATATAGCAGAAAACAGAGTGAAACCTAAAAATTCAAACTGTTACTGGAAACGAACGCTTGAACCTAGAAGAGTGAAAGTTGGGCAGCCAAGTGGGATTAGTGAACTGATCATTACCACCAAGTATCATCAAGATTTGTTGAAAAAATGTTTGCTGAGATTTCAGCAAACGAGTAGTTTTTTGGTAGCTTGGCAACCCCTTTCAAACGAAAGTGTTTTTCGCCAGTCTCAGCATGGTATACTTCAAGAGGAAACAAACCATAGAGATAGAACTTAGAACTACTTCATTTGGTCAAGTTTCAAGGAGCTAGCAGAAACTGTGTTTGATTTAGAATTCCAAACACAGCTATCTATGTAGGAGAAAACAAAGTGAAACCTAAAAATTCAAACTGTTACTGGAAACGAAAGCTTCACCTAGAAGAATAAAATTTGGGCAGCCAAGTGGGCTTAGTGAACTGATCATTACCACCAAGTATCATCAAGATTTGTTGAAAAAATGTTTGCTGAGATTTCAGCAAACTAGTAGTTTTTTGGAAGCTTGGCAACCCCTTTCAAACGAAAGTGTTTTTCGCCAGTCTCTGCATGGGGTAATTCAAGCGGAAACAAACCATAGAGTTAGAACTTAGAACTACTTCATTTTGTCAAGTTTCACGAAGCTAGCACAAACCGTGTTTGATTTAGAGTTTCAAACACATCTATCTATATAGCAGAAAACAGAGTGAAACCTAAAAATTCAAACTGTTACTGGAAACGATCGCTTGAACCTAGAAGAGTGAAAGTTGGGCAGCCAAGTGGGATTAGTGAACTGATCATTACCACCAAGTATCATCAAGATTTGGTGAAAAAATGTTTGCTGAGATTTCAGCAAACTAGTAGTTTTTTGGAAGCTTGGCAACCCCTTTCAAACGAAAGTGTTTTTCGCCAGTCTCTGCATGGGGTACTTCAAGAGGAAACAAACCATAGAGATAGAACTTAGAACTACTTCATTTTGTCAAGTTTCAAGGAGCTAGCACAAACCGTGTTTGATTTAGAGTTTCAAACACATCTATCTATATAACAGAAAACAGAGTGAAACCTAAAAATTCAAACTGTTACTGGAAACGAAAGCTTGAACCTAGAAGAGTGAAAGTTGGGCAGCCAAGTGGGATTAGTGAACTGATCATTACCACCAAGTATCATCAAGATTTGGTGAAAAAATGTTTGCTGAGATTTCAGCAAACGAGTAGTTTTTTGGACGCTTGGCAACCCCTTTCAAACGAAAGTGTTCTTCGCCAGTCTCTGCATGTTGTACTTCAAGAGGAAACAAACCATAGAGATAGAACTTAGAACTACGTCATTTTGTCAAGTTTCAAGGAGCTAGCACAAACTGTGTTTGATTTAGAGTTTCAAACACATCTATCTATATAGCAGAAAACAGAGTGAAACCTAAAAATTCAAAGTGTTACTGGAAACGAACGCTTGAACCTAGAAGAGTGAAATTTGGGCAGCCAAGTGGGATTAGTGATCTGATCATTACCACCAATTATCATCAAGATTTGGTGAAAAAATGTTTGCTGGGATTTCAGCAAACTAGTAGTTTTTTGGAAGCTTGGCAACTCTTTCAAACGAAAGTGTTTTTCGCCAGTCTCTGCATGGGGTACTTCAAGAGGAAACAAACCATAGAGATAGAACTTAGAACTACTTCATTTGGTCCAGTTTCACGGAGCTAGCACAAACCGTGTTTGATTCAGAGTTTCAAACACATCTATCTATATAGCAGAAAACAGAGTGAAACCTAAAAATTCAAAGTGTTACTGGAAACGGATGCTTGAACATAGAAGAGTAAAAGTTGGGCAGCCAAGTGTGATTAGTGAACTGATCATTACCACCAAGTATCATCAAGATTTGGTGAAAAAATGTTTGCTGAGATTTCAGCAAACTAGTAGTTTTTTGGAAGCTTGGCCACCCCTTTCAAACGAAAGTGTTTTTCGCCAGTCTTTGCATGGGGTACTTCAAGAGGAAACAAACCATAGAGATAGAACTTAGAACTACTTCATTTTGTCAAATTTCAAGGAGCTAGCACAAACCGTGTTTGATTTAGAGTTTCAAACACATCTATCTATATAACAGAAAACAGAGTGAAACCTAAAAATTCAAACTGTTACTGGAAACGAAAGCTTGAACCTAGAAGAATGAAAGTTGGGCAGCCAAGTGGGATTAGTGAACTGATCATTACCACCAAGTATCATCAAGATTTGGTGAAAAAATGTTTGCTGAGATTTCATCAAACGAGTAGTTTTTTGGAATTTGGCAACCCCTTTCAAACGAAAGTGTTCTTCGCCAGTCTCTGCATGGGGTACTTCAAGAGGAAACGAACCATAGAGGTAGAACTTAGAACTACTTCATTTTGTCAAGTTTCAAGGAGCTAGCACAAACCGTGTTTGATTTAGAGTTTCAAACACATCTATCTATATAGCAGAAAACAGAGTGAAACCTAAAAATTCAAAGTGTTACTGGAAACGAACGCTTGAACCTAGAAGAGTAAAAATTGGGCAGCCAAGTGGGCTTAGTGCACTGATCATTACCACCTAGTATCATCAAGATTTGGTGAAAAAGTGTTTGCTGAGATTTCAGCAAACGAGTAGTTTTTTGGAAGCTTGGCAACCCCTTTCAAACGAAAGAGTTTTTCTCCAGTCTCTGCATGGGGTACTTCAAGAGGAAACAAACCATAGAGGTAGAATTTAGAACTACTTCATTTGGTCATGTTTCAAGGAGCTAGCAAAAACTGTGTTTGATTTAGAATTCCAAACACAGCTACCTATGTAGGAGAAAACAAAGTGAAACCTAAAATTTCAAACTGTTACTGGAAACGAACGCTTGAACCTAGAAGAGTGAAATTTGGGCAGCCAAGTGGGATTAGTGAACTGATCATTACCACCAAGTATCATCAAGATTTGGTGAAAAAAAGTTTGCTGAGATTTCAGCAAACTAGTAGTTTTTTGGAAGCTTGGCAACCCCTTTCAAATGAAAGTGTTTTTCGCCAGTCTCAGCATGGGGTACTTCAAGAGGAAACAAACCATAGAGATAGAACTTAGAACTACTTCATTTGGTCAAGTTTCAAGGAGCTAGCACAAACTGTGTTTGATTTAGAATTCCAAACACAGCTATCTATGTAGG
>NW_027511344.1:0-26019 GCF_048772815.1 Callospermophilus lateralis
TTTGAATTTTTAGGTTTCACTCTGTTTTCTGCCATATAGATAGATGTGTTTGAAACTCTAAATCAAACACGGTTTGTGCTAGCTCCTTGAAACTTGACCAAATGAAGTAGTTCTAAGTTCTATATCTATGGTTTGTTTCCTCTTGAAGTACCCCATGCAGAGACTGGCGAAGAACACTTTCGTTTGAAAGGGGTTGCCAAGATTCCAAAAAACTACTCGTTTGCTGAAATCTCAGCAAACATTTTTTCACCAAATCTTGATGATACTTGGTGGTAATGATCAGTTCACGAAGGCCACTTGGCTGCCCAATTTTCACTCTTCTAGGTTCAAGCGTTCGTTTCCAGTAACACTTTGAATTTTTAGGTTTCACTCTGTTTTCTGCTATATAGATAGATGTGTTTGAAACTCTAAATCAAACACGGTTTGTGCTAGCTCCTTGAAACTTGACCAAATGAAGTAGTTCTAAGTTCTATCTCTATGGTTTGTTTCCTCTTGAAGTACCCCATGCAGAGACTGGCGAAAAACACTTTCGTTTTAAGGGGGTTGCCCAGCTTCCAAAAAACTACTAGTTTGCTGAAATCTCAGCAAACATTTTTTCACCAAATCTTGATGATACTTGGTGGTAATGATCAGTTCACTAATCCCACTTGGCTGCCCAACTTTCAATCTTCTAGGTTCAAGCGTTCGTTTCCAGTAACAGTTTGAATTTTTAGGTTTCACTCTGTTTTCTGCTATATAGATAGATGTGTTTGAAACTCTAAATCAAACACGGTTTGTGCTAGCTCCGTGAAACTTGACAAAATTAAGTAGTTCTAAGTTCTATCTCTATGGTTTGTTTCCTCTTGAAGTACCCCATGCAGAGACTGGCGAAGAACACTTTCATTTGAAAGGGGTTGCCAAGCTTCCAAAAAACTACTCGTTTGCTGAAATCTCAGCAAACATTTTTTTCATCAAATCTTGATGATACTTGGTGGTAATGATCAGTTCACTAATCCCACTTGGCTGCCCAACTTTCACTCTTCTAGGTTCAAGCGTTCGTTTCCAGTAACAGTTTGAATTTTTAGGTTTCACTCTGTTTTCTGCTATATAGATAGATGTGTTTGAAACTCTAAATCAAACACAGTTTGTGCTAGCTCCGTGAAACTTGACAAAATGAAGTAGATCTAAGTTCTATCTCTATGGTTTGTTTCCTCTTGAAGTACCCCATACAGAGACTGGCGAAGAACACTTTCGTTTGAAAGGGGTTGCCAAGCTTCCAAAAAACTACTCGTTTGCTGAAATCTCAGCAAACATTTTTTCACCAAATCTTGATGATACTTGGTGGTAATGATCAGTTCACTAAGCCCACTTGGCTGCCCAATTTTCACTCTTCTAGGTTCAAGCGTTCGTTTCCAGTAACACTTTGAATTTTTAGGTTTCACTCTGTTTTCTGCTATATAGATAGATGTGTTTGAAACTCTAAATCAAACACGGTTTGTGCTATCTTCTTGAAACTTGACAAAATGAAGTAGTTCTAAGTTCTATCTCTATGGTTTGTTTCCTCTTGAAGTACCTCATGCAGAAACTGGCGAAAAACACTTTCGTTTGAAAGGGGTTGCCATGCTTCCAAGAAACTACTAGTTTGCTGAAATCTCAGCAAACATTTTTTCACCAAATCTTGATGATACTTGGTGGTAATGATCAGTTCACTAATCCCACTTGGCTGCCCAACTTTCACTCTTCTAGGTTCAAGCGTTCGTTTCCAGTAACACTTTGAATTTTTAGGTTTCACTCTGTTTTCTGCTATATAGATAGATGTGTTTGAAACTCTATATCAAACACGGTTTGTGCTAGCTCCTTGAAACTTGACCAAATGAAGTAGTTCTAAGTTCTATCTCTATGGTTTGTTTCCTCTTGAAGTACCCCATGCAGAGACTGGCGAAAAACACTTTCGTTTTAAAGGGGTTGCCAAGCTTCCAAAAAACTACTAGTTTGCTGAAATCTCAGCAAACATTTTTTCACCAAATCTTGATGATACTTGGTGGTAATCATCATTTTACTAATCCCACTTGGCTGCCCAACTTTCAATCTTCTAGGTTCAAGCGTTCATTTCCAGTAACAGTTTGAATTTTTAGGTTTCACTCTGTTTTCTGCTATATAGATAGATGTGTTTGAAACTCTAAATCAAACACGGTTTGTGCTAGCTCCGTGAAACTTGACAAAATGAAGTAGTTCTAAGTTCTATCTCTATGGTTTGTTTCCTCTTGAAGTACCCCATGCAGAGACTGGCGAAGAACACTTTCGTTTGAAAGGGGTTGCCAAGCTTCCAAAAAACTACTAGTTTGCTGAAATCTCAGCAAACATTTTTTCACCAAATCTTGATGATACTTGGTGGTAATGATCAGTTCACTAATCCCACTTGGCTGCCCAACTTTCACTCTTCTAGGTTCAAGCGTTCGTTTCCAGTAACAGTTTGAATTTTTAGGTTTCACTCTGTTTTCTGCTATATAGATAGATGTGTTTGAAACTCTAAATCAAACACGGTTTGTGCTAGCTCCGTGAAACTTGACAAAATGAAGTAGTTCTAAGTTCTATCTCTATGGTTTGTTTCCTCTTGATGTACCCCATGCAGAGACTGGCAAAGAACACTTTCGTTTGAAAGGGGTTGCCAAGCTTCCAAAAAACTACTAGGTTGCTGAAATCTCAGCAACCATTTTTTTCACCAAATCTTGATAATACTTGGTGGTAATGATCAGTTCACTAAGCCCCCTTGGCTGCCCAATTTTCACTCTTCTAGGTTCAAGCGTTCGTTTCCAGTAACACTTTGAATTTTTAGGTTTCACTCTGTTTTCTGCAATATAGATAGATGTGTTTGAAACTCTAAATCAAACACGGTTTGTGCTAGCTCCTTGAAACTTGACCAAATGAAGTAGTTCTAAGTTCTATCTCTATGGTTTGTTTCCTCTTGAAGTACCCCATGCAGAGACTGGCGAAAAACACTTTCGTTTTAAAGGGGTTGCCAAGCTTCCAAAAAACTACTAGTTTGCTGAAATCTCAGCAAACATTTTTTCACCAAATCTTGATGATACTTGGTGGTAATGATCAGTTCACTAAGCCCACTTGGCTGCCCAAGTTTCAATCTTCTAGGTTCAAGCGTTCGTTTCCAGTAACAGTTTGAATTTTTAGGTTTCACTCTGTTTTCTGCTATATAGATAGATGTGTTTGAAACTCTAAATCAAACACGGTTTGTGCTAGCTCCGTGAAACTTGACAAAATGAAGTAGTTCTAAGTTCTATCTCTATGGTTTGTTTCCTCTTGAAGTACCCCATGCAGAGACTGGCGAAGAACACTTTCGTTTGAAAGGGGTTGCCAAGCTTCCAAAAAACTACTAGTTTGCTGAAATCTCAGCAAACATTTTTTCACCAAATCTTGATGATACTTGGTGGTAATGATCAGTTCACTAATCCCACTTGGCTGCCCAACTTTCAATCTTCTAGGTTCAAGCGTTCGTTTCCAGTAACAGTTTGAATTTTTAGGTTTCACTCTGTTTTCTGCTATATAGATAGATGTGTTTGAAACTCTAAATCAAACACGGTTTGTGCTAGCTCCGTGAAACTTGACAAAATGAAGTAGTTCTAAGTTCTATCTCTATGGTTTGTTTCCTCTTGAAGTACCCCATGCAGAGACTGGCGAAGAACACTTTCATTTGAAAGGGGTTGCCAAGCTTCCAAAAAACTACTCGTTTGCTGAAATCTCAGCAAACATTTTTTCATCAAATCTTGATGATACTTGGTGGTAATGATCAGTTCACTAATCCCACTTGGCTGCCCAACTTTCACTCTTCTAGGTTCAAGCGTTCGTTTCCAGTAACAGTTTGAATTTTTAGGTTTCACTCTGTTTTCTGCAATATAGATAGATGTGTTTGAAACTCTAAATCAAACACGGTTTGTGCTAGCTCCTTGAAACTTGACCAAATGAAGTAGTTCTAAGTTCTATCTCTATGGTTTGTTTCCTCTTGAAGTACCCCATGCAGAGACTGGCGAAGAACACTTTCGTTTGAAAGGGGTTGCCAAGATTCCAAAAAACTACTCGTTTGCTGAAATCTCAGCAAACATTTTTTCACCAAATCTTGATGATACTTGGTGGTAATGATCAGTTCACGAAGGCCACTTGGCTGCCCAATTTTCACTCTTCTAGGTTCAAGCGTTCGTTTCCAGTAACACTTTGAATTTTTAGGTTTCACTCTGTTTTCTGCTATATAGATAGATGTGTTTGAAACTCTAAATCAAACACGGTTTGTGCTAGCTCCTTGAAACTTGACCAAATGAAGTAGTTCTAAGTTCTATCTCTATGGTTTGTTTCCTCTTGAAGTACCCCATGCAGAGACTGGCGAAAAACACTTTCGTTTTAAAGGGGTTGCCAAGCTTAAAAAAAACTACTAGTTTGCTGAAATCTCAGCAAACATTTTTTCACCAAATCTTGATGATACTTGGTGGTAATGATCAGTTCACTAATCCCACTTGGCTGCCCAACTTTCAATCTTCTAGGTTCAAGCGTTCGTTTCCAGTAACAGTTTGAATTTTTAGGTTTCACTCTGTTTTCTGCTATATAGATAGATGTGTTTGAAACTCTAAATCAAACACGGTTTGTGCTAGCTCCGTGAAACTTGACAAAATGAAGTAGTTCTAAGTTCTATCTCTATGGTTTGTTTCCTCTTGAAGTACCCCATGCAGAGACTGGCGAAGAACACTTTCATTTGAAAGGGGTTGCCAAGCTTCCAAAAAACTACTCGTTTGCTGAAATCTCAGCAAACATTTTTTCATCAAATCTTGATGATACTTGGTGGTAATGATCAGTTCACTAATCCCACTTGGCTGCCCAACTTTCACTCTTCTAGGTTCAAGCGTTCGTTTCCAGTAACAGTTTGAATTTTTAGGTTTCACTCTGTTTTCTGCTATATAGATAGATGTGTTTGAAACTCTAAATCAAACACGGTTTGTGCTAGCTCCGTGAAACTTGACAAAATGAAGTAGTTCTAAGTTCTATCTCTATGGTTTGTTTCCTCTTGAAGTACCCCATGCAGAGACTGGCGAAGAACACTTTCATTTGAAAGGGGTTGCCAAGCTTCCAAAAAACTACTCGTTTGCTGAAATCTCAGCAAACATTTTTTCATCAAATCTTGATGATACTTGGTGGTAATGATCAGTTCACTAATCCCACTTGGCTGCCCAACTTTCACTCTTCTAGGTTCAAGCGTTCGTTTCCAGTAACAGTTTGAATTTTTAGGTTTCACTCTGTTTTCTGCAATATAGATAGATGTGTTTGAAACTCTAAATCAAACACGGTTTGTGCTAGCTCCTTGAAACTTGACCAAATGAAGTAGTTCTAAGTTCTATCTCTATGGTTTGTTTCCTCTTGAAGTACCCCATGCAGAGACTGGCGAAGAACACTTTCGTTTGAAAGGGGTTGCCAAGATTCCAAAAAACTACTCGTTTGCTGAAATCTCAGCAAACATTTTTTCACCAAATCTTGATGATACTTGGTGGTAATGATCAGTTCACGAAGGCCACTTGGCTGCCCAATTTTCACTCTTCTAGGTTCAAGCGTTCGTTTCCAGTAACACTTTGAATTTTTAGGTTTCACTCTGTTTTCTGCTATATAGATAGATGTGTTTGAAACTCTAAATCAAACACGGTTTGTGCTAGCTCCTTGAAACTTGACCAAATGAAGTAGTTCTAAGTTCTATCTCTATGGTTTGTTTCCTCTTGAAGTACCCCATGCAGAGACTGGCGAAAAACACTTTCGTTTTAAAGGGGTTGCCAAGCTTAAAAAAAACTACTAGTTTGCTGAAATCTCAGCAAACATTTTTTCACCAAATCTTGATGATACTTGGTGGTAATGATCAGTTCACTAATCCCACTTGGCTGCCCAACTTTCAATCTTCTAGGTTCAAGCGTTCGTTTCCAGTAACAGTTTGAATTTTTAGGTTTCACTCTGTTTTCTGCTATATAGATAGATGTGTTTGAAACTCTAAATCAAACACGGTTTGTGCTAGCTCCGTGAAACTTGACAAAATGAAGTAGTTCTAAGTTCTATCTCTATGGTTTGTTTCCTCTTGAAGTACCCCATGCAGAGACTGGCGAAGAACACTTTCATTTGAAAGGGGTTGCCAAGCTTCCAAAAAACTACTCGTTTGCTGAAATCTCAGCAAACATTTTTTCATCAAATCTTGATGATACTTGGTGGTAATGATCAGTTCACTAATCCCACTTGGCTGCCCAACTTTCACTCTTCTAGGTTCAAGCGTTCGTTTCCAGTAACAGTTTGAATTTTTAGGTTTCACTCTGTTTTCTGCTATATAGATAGATGTGTTTGAAACTCTAAATCAAACACAGTTTGTGCTAGCTCCGTGAAACTTGACAAAATGAAGTAGATCTAAGTTCTATCTCTATGGTTTGTTTCCTCTTGAAGTACCCCATACAGAGACTGGCGAAGAACACTTTCGTTTGAAAGGGGTTGCCAAGCTTCCAAAAAACTACTCGTTTGCTGAAATCTCAGCAAACATTTTTTCACCAAATCTTGATGATACTTGGTGGTAATGATCAGTTCACTAAGCCCACTTGGCTGCCCAATTTTCACTCTTCTAGGTTCAAGCGTTCGTTTCCAGTAACACTTTGAATTTTTAGGTTTCACTCTGTTTTCTGCTATATAGATAGATGTGTTTGAAACTCTAAATCAAACACGGTTTGTGCTAGCTTCTTGAAACTTGACAAAATGAAGTAGTTCTAAGTTCTATCTCTATGGTTTGTTTCCTCTTGAAGTACCTCATGCAGAAACTGGCGAAAAACACTTTCGTTTGAAAGGGGTTGCCATGCTTCCAAGAAACTACTAGTTTGCTGAAATCTCAGCAAACATTTTTTCACCAAATCTTGATGATACTTGGTGGTAATGATCAGTTCACTAATCCCACTTGGCTGCCCAACTTTCACTCTTCTAGGTTCAAGCGTTCGTTTCCAGTAACACTTTGAATTTTAGGTTTCACTCTGTTTTCTGCAATATAGATAGATGTGTTTGAAACTCTAAATCAAACACGGTTTGTGCTAGCTCCTTGAAACGTGACCAAATGAAGTAGTTCTAAGTTCTATCTCTATGGTTTGTTTCCTCTTGAAGTACCCCATGCAGAGACTGGCGAAGAACACTTTCGTTTGAAAGGGGTTGCCAAGCTTACAAAAAACTACTAGTTTGCTGAAATCTCAGCAACAATTTTTTCACCAAATCTTGATGATACTTGGTGGTAATGATCAGTTCACTAAGCCCACTTGGCTGCCCAATTTTCACTCTTATAGGTTCAAGCGTTCGTTTCCAGTAACACTTTGAATTTTTATGTTTCACTCTGTTTTCTGCGATATAGATAGATATGTTTGAAACTCTAAATCAAACACGGTTTGCGCTAGCTCCTTGAAACTTGACAAAATGAAGTAGTTCTAAGTTCTATCTCTATGGTTTGTTTCCTCTTGAAGTACCCCATGCAGAGACTGGCGAAGAACACTTTCATTTGAAAGGGGTTGCCAAGCTTCCAAAAAACTACTCGTTTGCTGAAATCTCAGCAAACATTTTTTCATCAAATCTTGATGATACTTGGTGGTAATGATCAGTTCACTAATCCCACTTGGCTGCCCAACTTTCACTCTTCTAGGTTCAAGCGTTCGTTTCCAGTAACAGTTTGAATTTTTAGGTTTCACTCT
Source organism: Callospermophilus lateralis (assembly GCF_048772815.1). Classification (NCBI taxonomy): domain Eukaryota; kingdom Metazoa; phylum Chordata; class Mammalia; order Rodentia; family Sciuridae; genus Callospermophilus; species Callospermophilus lateralis. The sequence goes on from NW_027511344.1 coordinate 7,725, forward strand.
GTTTTCTGCTTTATAGATAGAAGTGTTTGAAACTCTAAATCAAACACGGTTTGTGCTAGCTCCGTGAAACTTGACAAAATGAAGTAGTTCTAAGTTCTATCTCTATGGTTTGTTTCCTCTTGAAGTACCCCATGCAGAGACTGGCAAAGAACACTTTCGTTTGAAAGGGGTTGCCAAGCTTCCAAAAAATTACTAGTTTGCTGAAATCTCAGCAACCATTTTTTCACCAAATCTTGATGATACTTGGTGGTAATGATCAGTTCACTAAGCCCACTTGGCTGCCCAATTTTCACTCTTCTAGGTTCAAGCGTTCGTTTCCAGTAACACTTTGAATTTTTAGGTTTCACTCTGTTTTCTGCTATATAGATAGATGTGTTTGAAACTCTAAATCAAACACGGTTTGTGCTAGCTCCGTGAAACTTGACAAAATGAAGTAGTTCTAAGTTCTATCTCTATGGTTTGTTTCCTCTTGAAGTACCCCATCCAGAGACTGGCGAAGAACACTTTCATTTGAAAGGGGTTGCCAAGCTTCCAAAAAACTACTCGTTTGCTGAAATCTCAGCAAACATTTTTTCATCAAATCTTGATGATACTTGGTGGTAATGATCAGTTCACTAATCCCACTTGGCTGCCCAACTTTCACTCTTCTAGGTTCACGCGTTCGTTTTCAGTAACAGTTTGAATTTTTAGGTTTCACTCTGTTTTCTGCTATATAGATAGATGTGTTTGAAACTCTAAATCAAACACGGTTTGTGCTAGCTCCGTGAAACTTGACAAAATGAAGTAGATCTAAGTTCTATATCTATGGTTTGTTTCCTCTTGAAGTACCCCATTCAGAGACTGGCGAAGAACACTTTCATTTGAAAGGGGTTGCCAAGCTTCCAAAAAACTACTCGTTTGCTGAAATCTCAGCAAACATTTTTTCACCAAATCTTGATGATACTTGGTGGTAATGATCAGTTCACTAAGGCCACTTGGCTGCCCAATTTTCACTCTTCTAGGTTCAAGCGTTCGTTTCCAGTAACACTTTGAATTTTTAGGTTTCACTCTGTTTTGTGCTATATAGATAGATGTGTTTGAAACTCTAAATCAAACACGGTTTGTGCTAGCTCCTTGAAACTTGACCAAATGAAGTAGTTCTAAGTTCTATCTCTATGGTTTGTTTCCTCCTGAAGTACCCCATGCAGAGACTGGCGAAGAACACTTTCGTTTGAAAGGGGTTGCCAAGCTTCCAAAAAACTACTCGTTTGCTGAAATCTCAGCAAACATTTTTTCACCAAATCTTGATGATACTTGGTGGTAATGATCAGTTCACTAAGGCCACTTGGCTGCCCAATTTTCACTCTTCTAGGTTCAAGCGTTCGTTTCCAGTAACACTTTGAATTTTTAGGTTTCACTCTGTTTTCTGCCATATAGATAGATGTGTTTGAAACTCTAAATCAAACACGGTTTGTGCTAGCTCCTTGAAACTTGACAAAATGAAGTAGTTCTAAGTTCTATCTCTATGGTTTGTTTCCTCTTGAAGTACCTCATGCAGAAACTGGCGAAAAACACTTTCGTTTGAAAGGGGTTGCCATGCTTCCAAAAAACTACTCGTTTGCTGAAATCTCAGCAAACATTTTTTCACCAAATCTTGATGATACTTGGTGGTAATGATCAGTTCACTAATCCCACTTGGCTGCCCAACTTTCACTCTTCTAGGTTCAAGCGTTCGTTTCCAGTAACAGTTTGAATTTTTAGGTTTCACTCTGTTTTCTGCAATATAGATAGATGTGTTTGAAACTCTAAATCAAACACGGTTTGTGCTAGCTCCTTGAAACTTGACCAAATGAAGTAGTTCTAAGTTCTATCTCTATGGTTTGTTTCCTCTTGAAGTACCCCATGCAGAGACTGGCGAAGAACACTTTCGTTTAAAAGGGGTTGCCAAGCTTCCAAAAAACTACTAGTTTGCTGAAATCTCAGCAAACATTTTTTCACCAAATCTTGATGATACTTGGTGGTAAAGATCAGTTCACTAATCCCACTTGGCTGCCAACTTTCAATCTTCAAGGTTCAAGCGTTCGTTTCCAGTAACAGTTTGAATTTTTAGGTTTCACTCTGTTTTCTGCTATATAGATAAATGTGTTTGAAACTCTAAATCAAACACGGTTTGTGCTAGCTCTGTGAAACTTGACAAAATGAAGTAGTTCTAAGTTCTGTCTCTATGGTTTGTTTCCTCTTGAAGTACCCCATGAAGAGACTGGCGAAGAACACTTTCATTTGAAAGGGGTTGCCAAGCTTCCAAAAAACTACTCGTTTGCTGAAATCTCAGCAAACATTTTTTCATCAAATCTTTATGATACTTGGTGGTAATGATCAGTTCACTAATCCCACTTGGCTGCCCAACTTTCACTCTTCTAGGTTCAAGGGTTCGTTTCCAGTAACAGTTTGAATTTTTAGGTTTCACTCTGTTTTCTGCTATATAGATAGATGTGTTTGAAACTCTAAATCAAACACGGTTTGTGCTAGCTCCTTGAAACTTGACCAAATGAGGTAGTTCTAAGTTCTATCTCTATGGTTTGTTTCCTCTTGAAGTACCCCATGCAGAGACTGGCGAAGAACACTTTCGTTTGAAAGGGTTGCCAAGCTTCCAAAAAACTACTCGTTTGCTGAAATCTCAGCAAACATTTTTTCACCAAATCTTGATGATACTTGGTGGTAATGATCAGTTCACTAAGGCCACTTGGCTGCCCAATTTTCACTCTTCTAGATTCAAGCGTTCGTTTCCAGTAACAGTTTGAATTTTAGGTTTCACTCTGTTTTCTGCTATATAGATAGATGTGTTTGAAACTCTAAATCAAACACGTTTGTGCTAGCTCCTTGAAACTTGACAAAATGAAGTAGTTCTAAGTTCTATCTCTATGGTTTGTTTCCTCTTGAAGTACCTCATGCAGAGACTGGCAAAAAACACTTTCGTTTTAAAGGGGTTGCCAAGCTTCCAAAAAACTACTAGTTTGCTGAAATCTCAGCAAACATTTTTTCACCAAATCTTGATAATACTTCGTGGTAATGATCAGTTCACTGATCCCACTTGGCTGCCCAACTTTCAATTTCTAGGTTCAAGCGTTCGTTTCCAGTAACAGTTTGAATTTTTACGTTTCACTCTGTTTTCTGCTATATAGATAGATGTGTTTGAAACTCTAAATCAAACACGGTTTGTGCTAGCTCCGTGAAACTTGACAAATGAAGTAGTTCTAAGTTCTATCTCTATGGTTTGTTTCCTCTTGAAGTACCCCATGCAGAGACTGGCGAAGAACATTTTCATTTGAAAGGGGTTGCCAGCTTCCAAAAAACTACTCGTTTGCTGAAATCTCAGCAAACATTTTTTCATCAAATCTTGATGATACTTGGTGGTAATGATCAGTTCACTAATCCCACTTGGCTGCCCAACTTTCACTCTTCTAGTTCAAGCGTTCGTTTCCAGTAACAGTTTGAATTTTTAGTTTTCACTCTGTTTTCTGCTATATTGATAGATGTGTTTGAAACTCTAAAATCAACACGGTTTGTGCTAGCTCCGTGAAACTTGACAAAATGAAGTAGTTCTAAGTTCTATCTCTATGGTTGTTTCCTCTTGAAGTACCCCATGCAGAGACTGGCGAAGAACACTTTCGTTTGAAGGGGATGCCAAGCTTCCAAAAAACTACTCGTTTGCTGAAATCTCAGCAAACATTTTTTCACCAAATCTTGATGATACTTGGTGGTAATGATCAGTTCACTAAGCCACTTGGCTCCCCAATTTTCACTCTTCTAGGTTCAAGCGTTCGTTTCCAGTAACACTTTGAATTTTTGGGTTTCACTCTGTTTCTGCTATATAGATAGATGTGTTTGAAACTCTAAATCAAACACGGTTTGTGCTAGCTCCGTGAAACTTGACAAAATGAAGTAGTTCTAAGTTCTATCTCTATGGTTTGTTTCCTCTTAAAGTACCCCATGCAGAGACTGGCGAAGAACACTTTCGTTTGAAAAGGGGTTGCCAAGCTTCCTAAAAACTACTCTTTTGCTGAAATCTCAGCAAACATTTTTTCACCAAATCTTGATGATACTTGGTGGTAATCATCAGTTCACTAAGCCCACTTGGCTGCCCAATTTTTACTCTTCTAGGTTCAAGCGTTCGTTTCCAGTAACACTTTGAATTTTTTAGGTTTCACTCTGTTTTCTGCTATATAGATAGATGTGTTTGAAAACTCTAAATCAAACACGTTTGTGCTAGCTCCTTGAAACTTGAAAAATAAAGTAGTTCTAAGTTCTATCTCTATGGTTTGTTTCCTCTTGAAGTACCCCATGCAGAAACTGGCGAAAACACTTTCGTTTGAAAGGGGTTGCCATGCTTCCAAAAAACTACTAGTTTGCTGAAATCTCAGCAAACATTTTTTCACCAAATCTTGATGATACTTGGTGGTAATGATCAGTTCACTAATCCCACTTGGCTGCCCAACTTTCACTCTTCTAGGTTCAAGCGTTCGTTTCCAGTAACACTTTGAATTTTTAGGTTTCACTCTGTTTTCTGCTATATAGATAGATGTGTTTGAAACTCTAAATCAAACACGGTTTGTGCTAGCTCCTTGAAACTTGACCAAATGAAGTAGTTCTAAGTTCTATCTCTATGGTTTGTTTCCTCTTGAAGTACCCCATGCAGAGACTGGCGAAAAACACTTTCGTTTGAAAGGTTTTGCCAAGCTTCCAAAAAACTACTAGTTTGCTGAAATCTCAGCAAACATTTTTTCACCAAAACTTGATGATACTTGGTGGTAATGATCAGTTCACTAAGCCCACTTGGCTGCCCAATTTTTACTCTTCTAGGTTCAAGCGTTCGTTTCCAGTAACACTTTTGAAATTTTAGGTTTCACTCTGTTTTCTGCTATATAGATAGATGTCTTTGAAACTCTAAATCAAACACGGTTTGGGCTAGCTCCTTGAAACTTGACAAAATGAAGTAGTTGTTAGTTCTATCTCTATGGTTTTTTTCCTCTTGAAGTACCCCATGCAGAGACTGGCGAAAAACACTTTCGTTTTAAAGGGGTTGCCAAGCTTCGAAAAACTACTAGTTTGCTGAAATCTCAGCAACCATTTTTCACCAAATCTTGATGATACTTGGTGGTAATGATCAGTTCACTAATCCCACTTGGCTGCCCAAATTTTATTCTTCTAGGTTGAAGCTTTCGTTTCCAGTGACTGTTTGAATTTTTAGGTTTCACTCTGTTTTCTCCAACATAGATAGCTGTGTTTGGAATTCTTATATCAAACACGGTTTGTGCTAGCTCCGTGAAACTTGACAAAATGAAGTAGTTCTAAGTTCTATCTCTATGGTTTGTTTCCTCTTGAAGTACCCCATGCAGAGACTGGCGAAGAACACTTTCGTTTGAAAGGGGTTGCCAAGCTTCCAAAAAACTACTCGTTTGCTGAAATCTCAGCAAATATTTTTCACCAAATCTTGATGATACTTGGTGGTAATGATCAGTTCACTAATCCCACTTGGCTCCCAACTTTCAATCTTCTAGGTTCAAGCGTTCGTTTCCAGTAACAGTTTGAATTTTTAGGTTTCACTCTGTTTTCTGCTATATAGATAGATGTGTTTGAAACTCTAAATCAAACACGGTTTGGTGCTAGCTCCTTGAAACTTGACCAAATGAAGTAGTTCTAAGTTCTATCTCTATGGTTTTGTTTCCTCTTGAAGTACCCCATGCAGAGACTGGCAAGAACACTTTCGTTTGAAAGGGGTTGCCAAGCTTCCAAAAAACTACTCGTTTGCTGAAATCTCAGCAAACATTTTTTTCACCAAATCTTGATGATACTTGGTGGTAATGATCAGTTCACTAAGGCCACTTGGCTGAACAATTTCACTCTTCTAGATTCAAGCGTTCGTTTCCAGTAACAGTTTGAATTTTTAGGTTTCACTCTGTTTCTGCTATATAGATAGATGTGTTTGAAACTCTAAATCAAACACGGTTTGTGCTAGCTCCTTGAAACTTGACAAAATGAAGTAGTTCTAAGTTCTATCTCTATGGTTTGTTTCCTCTTGAAGTACCTCATGCAGAGACTGGCAAAAAACACTTTCGTTTTAAAGGGGTTGCCAAGCTTCCAAAAACTACTAGTTTGCTGAAATCTCAGCAAACATTTTTTCACCAAATCTTGATAATACTTGGTGGTAATGATCAGTTCACTGATCCCACTTGGCTGCCCAACTTTCAATTTCTAAATTCAAGCGTTCGTTTCCAGTAACAGTTTGAATTTTTACGTTTCACTCTGTTTTCTGCTATATAGATAGATGTGTTTGAAACTCTAAATCAAACACGGTTTGTGCTAGCTCCGTGAAACTTGACAAAATGAAGTAGTTCTAAGTTCTATCTCTATGGTTTGTTTCCTCTTGAAGTACCCCATGCAGAGACTGGCGAAGAACATTTTCATTTGAAAGGGGTTGCCAAGCTTCCAAAAAACTACTCGTTTGCTGAAATCTCAGCAAACATTTTTTCATCAAATCTTGATGATACTTGGTGGTAATGATCAGTTCACTAATCCCACTTGGCTGCCCAACTTTCACTCTTCTAGGTTCAAGCGTTCGTTTCCAGTAACAGTTTGAATTTTTAGGTTTCACTCTGTTTTCTGCTATATAGATAGATGTGTTTGAACTCTAAATCAAACACGGTTTGTGCTAGCTCCTTGAAACTTGACAAAATGAAGTAGTTCTAGTTCTGTCTCTATGGTTTGTTTCCTCTTGAAGTACCCCATGCAGAAACTGGCGAATAACACTTTCGTTTGAAAGGGGTTGCCATGCTTCCAAAAAACTACTAGTTTGCTGAAATCTCAGCAACATTTTTCACCAAATCTTGATGATACTTGGTGGTAATGATCAGTTCACTAATCCCACTTGGCTGCCCAACTTCACTCTTCTAGGTTCAAGCGTTCGTTTCCAGTAACAGTTTGAATTTTTAGGTTTCACTCTGTTTTCTGCTATATAGATAGATGTGTTTGAAAACTCTAAATCAAACACGGTTTGTGCTAGCTCCGTGAAACTTGACAAAATGAAGTAGTTCTAAGTTCTATCTCTATGGTTTGTTTCCTCTTGAAGTACCCCATGAAGAGACTGGCGAAGAACACTTTCGTTTGAAAGGGGTTGCCAAGCTTCCAAAAAACTACTCGTTTGCTGAAATCTCAGCAAACATTTTACACCAAATCTTGATGATACTTGGTGGTAATGATCAGTTCACTAAGCACACTTGGCTGCCCAATTTTCACTCTTCTAGGTTCAAGCGTTCGTTTCCAGTAACACTTTGAATTTTTAGGTTTCACTCTGTTTTCTGCTATATAGATAGATGTGTTTGAAACTCTAAAATCAAACACGGTTTGTGCTAGCTCCTTGAAACTTGAGAAAATGAAGTAGTTCTAAGTTCTATCTCTATGGTTTGTTTCCTCTTGAAGTACCCCATGCAGAGACTGGCGAAGAACACTTTCGTTTGAAAGGGGTTGCCAAGCTTCCAAAAAACTACTCGTTTGCTGAAATCTCAGCAAACATTTTTACACCAAATCTTGATGATACTTGGTGGTAATGATCAGTTCACTAAGCACACTTGGCTGCCCAATTTTCACTCTTCTAGGTTCAAGCGTTCGTTTCCAGTAACACTTTGAATTTTTGGGTTTCACTCTGTTTTCTGCTATATAGATAGATGTGTTTGAAACTCTAAATCAAACACGGTTTGTGCTAGCTCCTTGAAACTTGACAAAATGAAGTAGTTCTAAGTTCTGTCTCTATGGTTTGTTTCCTCTTGAAGTACCCCATGCAGAAACTGGCGAATAACACTTTCGTTTGAATGGGGTTGCCAAGCTTCCAAAAAACTACTAGTTTGCTGAAATCTCAGCAAACATTTTTTCACCAATCTTGATGATACTTGGTGGTAATGATCAGTTCACTAATCCCACTTGGCTGCCCAACTTTCACTCTTCTAGGTTCAAGCGTTCGTTTCCAGTAACAGTTTTGAATTTTTAGGTTTCACTCTGTTTTCTGCTATATAGATAGATGTGTTTGAAACTCTAAATCAAACACGGTTTGTGCTAGCTCCGTGAAACTTGACAAAATGAAGTAGTTCTAAGTTCTATCTCTATGGTTTGTTTCCTCTTGAAGTACCCCATGGAGAGACTGGCGAAGAACACTTTCGTTTGAAAGGGGTTGCCAAGCTTCCAAAAAACTACTCGTTTGCTGAAATCTCAGCAAACATTTTTACACCAAATCTTGATGATACTTGGTGGTAATGATCAGTTCACTAAGCACACTTGGCTGCCCAATTTTCACTCTTCTAGGTTCAAGCGTTCGTTTCCAGTAACACTTTGAATTTTTAGGTTTCACTCTGTTTCTGCTATATAGATAGATGTGTTTGAAACTCTAAATCAAACACGGTTTGTGCTAGCTCCTTGAAACTTGACAAAATGAAGTAGTTCTAAGTTCTATCTCTATGGTTTGTTTCCTCTTGAAGTACCCCATGCAGAGACTGGCGAAGAACACTTTCGTTTGAAAGGGGTTGCCAAGTTTCCAAAAAACTACTCGTTTGCTGAAATCTCAGCAAACATTTTTACACCAAATCTTGATGATACTTGGTGGTAATGATCAGTTCACTAAGCACACTTGGCTGCCCAATTTTCACTCTTCTAGGTTCAAGCGTTCGTTTCCAGTAACACTTTGAATTTTTAGGTTTCACTCTGTTTTCTGCTATATAGATAGATATGTTTGAAACTCTAAATCAAACACGGTTTGTGCTAGCTCCTTGAAACTTGACAAAATGAAGTAGTTCTAAGTTCTATCTCTATGGTTTGTTTCCTCTTGAAGTACCCCATGCAGAAACTGGCGAAAAACACTTTCGTTTGAAAGGGGTTGCCATGCTTCCAAAAAACTACTAGTTCGCTGAAATCTCAGCAAACATTTTTTCACCAAATCTTGATGATACTTGGTGGTAATGATCAGTTCACTAATCCCACTTGGCTGCCCAACTTTCACTCTTCTAGGTTCAAGCGTTCGTTTCCAGTAACAGTTTGAATTTTTAGGTTTCACTCTGTTTTCTGCTATATAGATAGATGTGTTTGAAACTCTAAATCAAACACGGTTTGTGCTAGCTCCGTGAAACTTGACAAAATGAAGTAGTTCTAAGTTCTATCTCTATGGTTTGTTTCCTCTTGAAGTACCCCATGCAGAGACTGGCGAAAAACACTTTCGTTTGAAAGGGATTGCCATGCTTCCAAAAAACTACTCGTTTGCTGAAATCTCAGCAAACATTTTTTCACCAAATCTTGATGATACTTGGTGGTAATGATCAGTTCACTAATCCCACTTGGCTGCCCAACTTTCACTCTTCTAGGTTCAAGCGTTCGTTTCCAGTAACAGTTTGAATTTTTTAGGTTTCACTCTGTTTTCTGCTATATAGATAGATGTGTTTGAAACTCTAAATCAAACACGGTTTGTGCTAGCTCCCTGAAACTTGACAAAATGAAGTAGTTCTAAGTTCTATCTCTATGGTTTATTTCCTCTTGAAGTACCCCATGCAGAGACTGGCAAAGAACACTTTCGTTTGAAAGGGGTTGCCAAGCTTCCAAAAAACTACTAGTTTGCTGAAATCTCAGCAAATATTTTTTCAAAATCTTCATGATACTTGGTGGTAATGATCAGTTCACTAAGCCCACTTGGCTGCCCAATTTTCACTCTTCTAGGTTCAAGCGTTCGTTTCCAGTAACACTTTGAATTTTTAGGTTTCACTCTGTTTTCTGCTATATAGATAGATGTGTTTGAAACTCTAAATCAAACACGGTTTGTGCTTGCTCCTTGAAACTTGACCAAATGAAGTAGTTCTAAGTTCTATCTCTATGGTTTGTTTCCTCTTGAAGTACCCCATGCAGAGACTGGCGAAAAACACTTTTGTTTGAAAGGGGTTGCCAAGCTTCCAAAAAACTACTAGTTTGCTGAAATCTCAGCAAACATTTTTTCACCAAATCTTGATGATACTTGGTGGTAATGATCAGTTCACTAATCCCACTTGGCTGCCCAAGTTTCAATCTTCTAGGTTCAAGCGTTCGTTTCCAGTAACACTTTGAATTTTTAGGTTTCACTCTGTTTTCTGCTATATAGATAGATGTGTTTGAAACTCTAAATCAAACACGGTTTGTGCTAGCTCCGTGAAACTTGACAAAATGAAGTAGTTCTAAGTTCTATCTCTATGGTTTGTTTCCTCTTGAAGTACCCCATGCAGAGACTGGCGAAGAACACTTTCGTTTGAAAGGAGTGGCCAAGCTTCCAAAAAACTACTAGTTTGCTGAAATCTCAGCAAACATTTTTTCACCAAATCTTGATGATACTTGGTGGTAATGATCAGTTCACTAATCCCACTTGGCTGCCCAACTTTCACTCTTCTAGGTTCAAGCGTTCGTTTCCAGTAACAGTTTGAATTTTTAGGTTTCACTCTGTTTTCTGCTATATAGATAGATGTGTTTGAAACTCTAAATCAAACACGGTTTGTGCTAGCTCCCTGAAACTTGACAAAATGAAGTAGTTCTAAGTTCTATCTCTATGGTTTGTTTCCTCTTGAAGTACCCCATGCAGAGACTGGCAAAGAACACTTTCGTTTGAAAGGTGTTGCCAAGCTTCCAAAAAACTACTAGTTTGCTGAAATCTCAGCAACCATTTTTTCACCAAATCTTGATGATACTTGGTGGTAATGATCAGTTCACTAAGCCCACTTGGCTGCCCAACTTTCACTCTTCTAGGTTCAAGCGTTCGTTTCCAGTAACACTTTGAATTTTTAGGTTTCACTCTGTTTTCGGCTATATAGATAGATGTGTTTGAAACTCTAAATCAAACACTGTTTGTGCTAGCTCCTTGAAACTTGACCAAATGAAGTAGTTCTAAGTTCTATCTCTATGGTTTGTTTCCTCCTGAAGTACCCCATGCAGAGACTGGCGAAAAACACTTCTTTCGTTTTAAAGGGGTTGCCAAGCTTCCAAAAAACTACTAGTTTGCTGAAATCTCAGCAACATTTTTTCACCAAATCTTGATGATACTTGGTGGTAATGATCAGCTCACTAATCCCACTTGGCTGCCCAACTTTCAATCTTTTAGGTTCAAGCGTTCGTTTCCAGTAACAGTTTGAATTTTTAGGTTTCACTCTGTTTTCTGCTATATAGATAGATGTGTTTGAAACTCTAAATCAAACACGGTTTGTGCTAGCTCCGTGAAACTTGACAAAATGAAGTAGTTCTAAGTTCTATCTCTATGGTTTGTTTCCTCTTGAAGTACCCCATGCAGAGACTGGCGAAGACACTTTCGTTTGAAAGGGGTTGCCAAGCTTCCAAAAAACTACTAGTTTGCTGAAATCTCAGCAAACATTTTTTCACCAAATCTTGATGATACTTGGTGGTAATGATCAGTTCACTAATCCCACTTGGCTGCCCAACTTTCACTCTTCTAGGTTCAAGCGTTCGTTTCCAGTAACAGTTTGAATTTTTAGGTTTCACTCTGTTTTCTGCTATATAGATAGATGTGTTTGAAACTCTAAATCAAACACGGTTTGTGCTAGCTCCGTGAAACTTGACAAAATGAGTAGTTCTAAGTGCTATCTCTATGGTTTGTTTCCTCTTGAAGTACCCCATGCAGAGACTGGCAAAGAACACTTTCGTTTGAAAGGGGTTGCCAAGCTTCCAAAAAACTACTAGTTTGCTGAAATCTCAGCAACCATTTTTTCACCAAATCTTGATGATACTTGGTGGTAATGATCAGTTCACTAAGCCCACTTGGCTGCCCAATTTTCACTCTTCTAGGTTCAAGCGTTCGTTTCCAGTAACACTTTGAATTTTTAGGTTTCACTCTGTTTTCTGCTATATAGATAGATGTGTTTGAAACTCTAAATCAAACACGGTTTGTGCTAGCTTTTTGAAACTTGAACAAATGAAGTAGTTCTAAGTTCTATCTCTATGGTTTGTTTCCTCTTGAAGTACCCCATGCAGAGACTGGCGAAAAACACTTTCGTTTGAAAGGGGTTGCATGCTTCCAAAAAACTACCAGTTTGCTGAAATCTCAGCAAACATTTTTTCACCAAATCTTGATGATACTTGGTGGTAATGATCAGTTCACTAATCCCACTTGGCTGCCCAACTTTCAATCTTCTAGGTTCAAGCGTTCGTTTCCAGTAACAGTTTGAATTTTTAGGTTTCATTCTGTTTTCTGCTATATAGATAGATGTGTTTGAAACTCTAAATCAAACACGGTTTGTGCTAGCTCCGTGAAACTTGACAAAATGAAGTAGTTCTAAGTTCTATCTCTATGGTTTGTTTCCTCTTGAAGTACCCCATGCAGAGACTGGCGAAGAACACTTTCATTTGAAAGGAGTTGCCAAGCTTCCAAAAAACTACTCATTTGCTGAAATCTCAGCAAACATTATTTCATCAAATCTTGATGATACTTGGTGGTAATGATCAGTTCACTAATCCCACTTGGCTGCCCAACTTTCACTCTTCTAGGTTCAGCGTTCGTTTCCAGTAACACTTTGAATTTTTACTTTTCACTCTGTTTTCTGCTATATAGATAGATGTGTTTGAAACTCTAAATCAAACACGGTTTGTGCTAGCTCCGTGAAACTTGACAAAATGAAGTAGATCAAAGTTCTATCTCTATGGTTTGTTTCCTCTTGAAGTACCCCATGCAGAGACTGGGGAAGAACACTTTCGTTTGAAAGGGGTTGCCAAGCTTCCAAAAAACTACTCGTTTGCTGAAATCTCAGCAAACATTTTTTCACCAAATCTTGATGATACTTGGTGGTAATGATCAGTTCACTAAGGCCACTTGGCTGCCCAATTTTCACTCTTCTAGGTTCAAGCGTTCGTTTCCAGTAACACTTTGAATTTTTAGGTTTTACTCTGTTTTCTGCTATATAGATAGATGTGTTTGAAACTCTAAATCAAAGACGGTTTGTGCTAGCTCCTTGAAACTTGACAAAATGAAGTAGTTCTAAGTTCTATCTCTATGGTTTGTTTCCTCTTGAAGTACCTCATGCAGAAACTGGCGAAAAACACTTTCGTTTGAAAGGGGTTGCCATGCTTCCAAAAAACTACTAGTTTGTTGAAATCTCAGCAAACATTTTTTCAACAAATCTTGATGATACTTGGTGGTAATGATCAGTTCACTAATCCCACTTGGCTGCCCAACTTTCACTCTTCTAGGTTCAAGCGTTCGTTTCCAGTAACACTTTGAATTTTTAGGTTTAACTCTGTTTTCTGCAATATAGATAGATGTGTTTGAAACTCTAAATCAAACACGGTTTGTGCTAGCTCCTTGAAACTTGACCAAATGAAGTAGTTCTAAGTTCTATCTCTATGGTTTGTTTCCTCTTGAAGTACCCCATACAGAGACTGGCGAAGAACACTTTCGTTTGAAAGGGGTTGCCAAGCTTACAAAAAACTACTATTTTTCTGAAATCTCAGCAACAATTTTTTCACCAAACCTTGATGATACTTGGTGGTAATGATCAGTTCACTAAGCCCACTTGGCTGCCCAATTTTCACTCTTCAAGGTTCAAGCGTTCGTTTCCAGTAACACTTTGAATTTTTATATTTCACTCTGTTTTCTGCTATATAGATAGATGTGTTTGAAACTCTAAATCAAACACGTTTTGTGCTAGCTCCTTGAAACTTGACAAAATAAAGTAGTTCTAAGTTCTATCTCTATGGTTTGTTTCCTCTTGAAGTACCCTATGCAGAGACTGGCGAAGAACACTTTCGTTTGAAAGGGGTTGCCAAGCTTCCAAAAAACAACTAGTTTGCTGAAATCTCAGCAAACATTTTTTCACCAAATCTTGATGATACTTGGTGGTAATGATCAGTTCACTAATCCCACTTGGCTGCCCAACTTTCACTCTTCTAGGTTCAAGCGTTCGTTTCCAGTAACAGTTTGAATTTTTAGGTTTCACTCTGTTTTCTGCTATATAGATAGATGTGTTTGAAACTCTAAATCAAACACGGTTTGTGCTAGCTCCGTGAAACTTGAAAAAATGAAGTAGTTCTAAGTTCTATCTCTATGGTTTGATTCCTCTTGAAGTACCCCATGCAGAGACTGGCAAAGAACACTTTCGTTTGAAAGGGGTTGCCAAGCTTCCAAAAAACTACTAGTTTGCTGAAATCTCAGCAAACATTTTTTCACCAAATCTTGATGATACTTGGTGGTAATGATCAGTTCACTAAGCCCACTTGGCTGCCCAATTTTCACTCTTCTAGGTTCAAGCGTTCGTTTCCAGTAACACTTTGAATATTTAGGTTTCACTCTGTTTTCTGCTATATAGATAGATGTGTTTGAAACTCTAAATCAAACACGGTTTGTGCTAGCTCCTTGAAACTTGACCAAATGAAGTAGTTCTAAGTTCTATCTCTATGGTTTGTTTCCTCCTGAAGTACCCCATGCAGAGACTGGCGAAAAACACTTTCGTTTTAAAGGGGTTGCCAAGCTTCCAAAAAACTACTAGTTTGCTGAAATCTCAGCAAACATTTTTTCACCAAATCTTGATGATACTTGGTGGTAATGATCAGTTCACTAATCCCACTTGGCTGCCCAAGTTTCAATCTTCTAGGTTCAAGCGTTCGTTTCCAGTAACAGTTTGAATTTTTAGGTTTCACTCTGTTTTTTGCTATATAGATAGATGTCTTTGAAACTCTAAATAGAAAACGGTTTGTGCTAGCTCCGTGAAACTTGACAAAATGAAGTAGTTCTAAGTTCTATCTCTGTGGTTTGTTTCCTCTTGAAGTACCCCATGCAGAGACTGGCGAAGAACACTTTCGTTTGAAAGGGGTTGCCAAGCTTCCAAAAAACTACTCGTTTGCGGAAATCTCAGCAAACATTTTTTCACCAAATCTTGATGATACTTGGTGGTAATGATGAGTTCACTAATCCCACTTGGCTGCCCAACTTTCACTCTTCTAGGTTCAAGCGTTCGTTTCCAGTAACACTTTGAATTTTTAGGTTTCACTCTGTTTTCTGCTATATAGATAGATGTGTTTGAAACTCTAAATCAAACACGGTTTGTGCTAGCTCCGTGAAACTTGACAAAATGAAGTAGTTCTAAGTTCTATCTCTATGGTTTGTTTCCTCTTGAAGTACCCCATGCAGAGACTGGCGAAGAACACTTTCGTTTGAAAGGAGTTGCCAAGCTTCCAAAAAACTACTAGTTTGCTGAAATCTCAGCAAACATTTTTTCACCAAATCTTGATGATACTTGGTGGTAATGATCAGTTCACTGATCCCACTTGGCTGCCCAACTTTCACTCTTCTAGGTTCAAGCGTTCGTTTCCAGTAACAGTTTGAATTTTTAGGTTTCACTCTGTTTTCTGCTTTATAGATAGATGTGTTTGAAACTCTAAATCAAACACGGTTTGTGCTAGTTCCAGGAAACTTGACAAAATGAAGTAGTTCTAAGTTCTATCTCTATGGTTTGTTTCCTCTTGAAGTACCCCATGCAGAGACTGGCGAAAAACACTTTCGTTTGAAAGGAGTTGCCAAGCTTCCAAAAAACTACTAGTTTGCTGAAATCTCAGCAAACATTTTTTCACCAAATCTTGATGATACTTGGTGGTAATGATCAGTTCACTAATCCCACTTGGCTGCCCAACTTTCATCTTCTAGGTTCAAGCGTTCGTTTCCAGTAACAGTTTGAAATTTTAGGTTTCACTCTGTTTTCTGCTTTATAGATAGATGTGTTTGAAACTCTAAATCAAACACGGTTTGTGCTAGTTCAGTGAATCTTGACAAAATGAAGTAGTTCTAAGTTCTATCTCTATGGTTTGTTTCCTCTTGAACTACCCCATGCAGAGACTGGCAAAGAACACTTTCGTTTGAAAGGGGTTGCCAAGCTTACAAAAAACTACTATTTTTCTGAAATCTCAGCAACAATTTTTTCACCAAATCTTGATGATACTTGGTGGTAATGATCAGTTCACTAAGCCCACTTGGCTGCCCAATTTTCACTCTTCTAGGTTCAAGCGTTCGTTTCCAGTAACACTGTGAATTTTTGGGTTTCACTCTGTTTTCTGCTATATAGATAGATGTGTTTGAAACTCTAAATCAAACACGGTTTGTGCTAGCTCCTTGAAACTTGACCAAATGAAGTAGTTCTAAGTTCTATCTCTATGGTTTGTTTCCTCTTGAAGTACCCCATGCAGAGACTGGCGAAAAACACTTTCGTTTTAAAGGGGTTGCCAAGCTTCCAAAAAACTACTAGTTTGCTGAAATCTCAGCAAACATTTTTTCACCAAATCTTGATGATACTTGGTGGTAATGATCAGTTCATTAATCCCACTTGGCTGCCCAACTTTCAATCTTCTAGGTTCAAGCGTTCGTTTCCAGTAACAGTTTGAATTTTTAGGTTTCACTCTGTTTTCTGCTATATTGATAGATGTGTTTGAAACTCTAAATCAAACACGGTTTGTGCTAGCTCCGTGAAACTTGACAAAATGAAGTAGTTCTAAGTTCTATCTCTATGGTTTGTTTCCTCTTGAAGTACCCCATGCAGAGACTGGCGAAGAACACTTTTGTTTGAAAGGGGATGCCAAGCTTCCAAAAAACTACTCGTTTGCTGAAATCTCAGCAAACATTTTTTCACCAAATCTTGATGATACTTGGTGGTAATGATCAGTTCACTAAGCCCACTTGGCTGCCCAATTTTCACTCTTCTAGGTTCAAGCGTTCGTTTCCAGTAACACTTTGAATTTTTGGGTTTCACTCTGTTTTCTGCTATATAGATAGATGTGTTTGAAACTCTAAATCAAACACGGTTTGTGCTAGCTCCGTGAAACTTGACAAAATGAAGTAGTTCTAAGTTCTATCTCTATGGTTTGTTTCCTCTTAAAGTACCCCATGCAGAGACTGGCGAAGAACACTTTCGTTTGAAAGGGGTTGCCAAGCTTCCAAAAAACTACTCTTTTGCTGAAATCTCAGCAAACATTTTTTCACCAAATCTTGATGATACTTGGTGGTAATCATCAGTTCACTAAGCCCACTTGGCTGCCCAATTTTTACTCTTCTAGGTTCAAGCGTTCGTTTCCAGTAACACTTTGAATTTTTAGGTTTCACTCTGTTTTCTGCTATATAGATAGATGTGTTTGAAACTCTAAATCAAACACGGTTTGTGCTAGCTCCTTGAAACTTGAAAAAATAAAGTAGTTCTAAGTTCTATCTCTATGGTTTGTTTCCTCTTGAAGTACCCCATGCAGAAACTGGCGAAAAACACTTTCGTTTGAAAGGGGTTGCCATGCTTCCAAAAAACTACTAGTTTGCTGAGATCTCAGCAAACATTTTTTCACCAAATCTTGATGATACTTGGTGGTAATGATCAGTTCACTAATCCCACTTGGCTGCCCAACTTTCACTCTTCTAGGTTCAAGCGTTCGTTTCCAGTAACACGTTGAATTTTTAGGTTTCACTCTGTTTTCTGCTATATAGATAGATGTGTTTGAAACTCTAAATCAAACACGGTTTGTGCTAGCTCCTTGAAACTTGACCAAATGTAGTAGTTCTAAGTTCTATCTCTATGGTTTGTTTCCTCTTGAAGTACCCCATGCAGAGACTGGCGAAAAACACTTTCGTTTGAAAGGTTTTGCCAAGCTTCCAAAAAACTACTAGTTTGCTGAAATCTCAGCAAACATTTTTTCACCAAAACTTGATGATACTTGGTGGTAATGATCAGTTCACTAAGCCCACTTGGCTGCCCAATTTTTACTCTCCTAGGTTCAAGCGTTCGTTTCCAGTAACACTTTGAAATTTTAGGTTTCACTCTGTTTTCTGCTATATAGATAGATGTCTTTGAAACTCTAAATCAAACACGGTTTGGGCTAGCTCCTTGAAACTTGACAAAATGAAGTAGTTGTTAGTTCTATCTCTATGGTTTTTTTCCTCTTGAAGTACCCCATGCAGAGACTGGCGAAAAACACTTTCGTTTTAAAGGGGTTGCCAAGCTTCGAAAAAACTACTAGTTTGCTGAAATCTCAGCAACCATTTTTTCACCAAATCTTGATGATACTTGGTGGTAATGATCAGTTCACTAATCCCACTTGGCTGCCCAAATTTTATTCTTCTAGGTTGAAGCTTTCGTTTCCAGTGACTGTTTGAATTTTTAGGTTTCACTCTGTTTTCTCCAACATAGATAGCTGTGTTTGGAATTCTAAATCAAACACGGTTTGTGCTAGCTCCGTGAAACTTGACAAAATGAAGTAGTTCTAAGTTCTATCTCTATGGTTTGTTTCCTCT